>NC_079438.1:4322769-4367769 GCF_903798145.1 Danio aesculapii | reverse complement strand
TAGGATTAAGTAATAAACTTAGGATCTTAATATTATCATACTTGGCTTTGTTGTCAAATATAAAAGCAAACAATATTGTGTCACATTAAAATTAATTACTATAGTTAATCATTTAAACAATATATAATATAGTTATAAACTGATTATCTTAACTGATTATAAACTACTATAGCAACTGTTGGTAATATATATATATATATATATATATATATATATATATATATATATATATATATATATATATATAAATAGAATATTTACTGTATTTAGCTAAACTGTATATATATATATATATATATATATATATATATATATATATATATATATATATATATACACACACACATATATATATATATATACACATACACACACACACACACACACCCACATATATATATATATATATATATATATATATATATATATACACATACACACACACACACACACATACATATATATATATATATATATATATATATATATATATATATATATATATATATATATACACACACACACACACACACACACACACACATATATATATATATATATATACACATACACACACATACATATATACATATATATACACACACACACATATATATATATATACACACACACACACACACATATATATATATATATATTTGTCTGTGTGTGTATATATATATATATATGTGTGTGTGTGTGTGTGTGTGTGTGTGTGTGTGTGTGTATATATATAAATATATATATATATATATATATATATATATATATATATATATATATATATATATATATATATATATATATATGTGTGTGTGTGTGTGTGTGTGTGTGTGTATATATATATATATATATATATATATATATATATATATATATATATATATATGTGTGTGTGTATATATATATATATAGTTTAGATATATATAGTAAATATTTTATATATATATATATATATATATATATATATATATATATATATATATATATATATATATAACTACTATATTTAGCTAAACTGTAGCAACTGTAATTTATATTTATATATATATATATATATATATATATATATATATATATATATATATATATATATATATATACAGTTTAGCTAAATATAGTAGTTATATATATATATATATATATATATATATATATATATATATATATATAATTTTTTTAATGAACAGTTCATTTGTTTGTATTGCTAAATTTATTGCAACTATATTTACAAAAAATTACCAGTACTTTATGGTTTAAAAACAATATATTGCTTACTATAAATGACTATAGTATTTAATGTGGAAATTGGGAAATCATTAATAAAAAGTTATTAGGAAATTAAGCAAATAAAAACTAATAAATCGCTTAAGTAAAATATTAATAGTGTTATACATTTATTACATGTAAAAAGATTTTTATTACATATAAAGATGCATTATTGCCTATATTAACTTACTATCATTTCCTTCAGTTTAAATAAATCCATTATATAAATTAAACGTGTGCAAATTAGATCGTTCAGCAAGGTCAGCAAACGACTATCTGCGATATTGACTCTGTCAGATAATAATGACTGATCATCTATGATGAAAACTGTTCAGTCATATTGAATGGCGATCGGAAACAACGTTCCCCATTCGCCGGTCTAGATCGCAATCTCTGTGAAATAGTAAACACTATTGTTTATTGTGTGCAATATTTATTAACAGTATATGTAAAAATATATTGATGATGATGTCCGAGAATACGTTGATAACGTTAACATCCGTCGTAACCATATATGGTTTGCCTAGATCGTGTGTGCCTGAAACGTGTGGTTCTGCGGGCCTGCAGCTGGATATTATTGAACCCAACAAGCAACCGTCTTCATACCTGCTCCACAGTTCGCGCGCACCTTAACCCCCCCACCCTCAACCTCCCTAGTTCAATTCGCGCGCACCCCCGTATAAAATCTGGCAGGTATGAATAAAGTTGGTTTTATATTCGCACATTCCGTGACAACTTGTTACACGGTTTCTCTCTCTATTGTTTAACACACTACTGAAATCGCAAGTATGACTACAAAACAACATTAATAGCACTATTTCATTGACTGTGAACAATGCCGCGCTTCGCTAGTCACCTATTTACCTACCTTAGTCTCCACAAAGCCAAATAACATCTGTAATCTCTATTTCAGAGTGAGATGATCTATTGTCCTAATGTTGTCTATTATTGGAACAGACATTTAGGTAATATTAACTGGAAAAAAGTATAGTTTTTACCTCAGAAATTATTAATAAATTCCATGAAGTATCTAATAAAATGATACGCAGGTGCTATCCTACAAAGGTTTTTTCCTGAAGATTTGGATGTGAATTGCTCCTTCTGTGATCACCAAACTGACGATCAGTCTCACCTTTTTTGGAATTACACCAAGTGAGTATACCAAGATCTTTTGGAAAACACATTAGGTATATTTTGTAATATATTCCCTGATGTTATGTTGAAATATGAAAATGTTATTTTAGAATATGATCATCACAAGGAACAGATGTTTATTCATTTAATCTTATTATATTTCAAGCTAAATATTTTATACGCAAATGCGTACGCGTAAACCTTTGAGATTTTGCTCATTCGTTCATTTTCCTTTGGCTTAGTCTCTTTATTAATCAGGGGTCACCACAGTGGAATGAACCGCCAACTTATCCAGAATATGTTTTACACAGTGGATGCCCTTGCCAGTGCTGGGAAACACCCATACACACTACGGCCAATTTAGCTTACCCAATTCACCTATAGCGCATGAGTTTGGACTTGTGGGGGAAACCGGAGCACCCGGAGGAAACCCACGCCAAGTCGCTAACACGGGGAAAACATGCAAACTCCACGCAGAAAGGCCAACTGACTCAGCCAGGACTCGAATCAATGACCTTCTTGCTGTGAGGCGGCAAACTTTTCTTAAAGATCTAAAGCTTTATGTCGTCGATTTCTGAAAGTACTAACAAGAAAACTAAAAACTGTGAATCTGTTTAAAAGATATATTTCTGTCTTGCTCCCTGGCATGTAATATATGTTTAGTTTGCTATTATAATAATTAATAATTTTAATTTCTGCAGGTTTCAAGTCAAATTTAAGACTTTTTAAGGCAGTTTTAAGACCATTAGGAATGACATTTTAGACTTATACAGGGTTAAACACTAAAGATTTCTTTTGTAATGACCTGGTATGATCATGAGGAATCATACAATTGTCTTTACTTATCTTTCCCTGATCAGGGAATTTAATGGGGAATTTGCTGTGAAAACGTCTAACTGCTGTTGTGAATTGTATCTCTTTGCAATAAAAACTTAAATGTAAAACAAAAATAAAATTTAATTGAGATGTATTGTTGGTAATTGGATGGATGCTGGCCCGACTGAGTAGCTTTTACTTGGACAAAGCAAAATTAAGAGCTGTTTGAAATGATTTATGACCTACAACATAACATTTCAGTAAATTTAAGACTTTTTAAGGCCTAAAATTTAGATATTTTTAAAATTTAAGACATTTTAAGACCCTGCGGACACCCTGTTTAATAGTATAATATAATAGTATTTTTACCTCAGTCTCTATGACAGTGCTGCCAACGGTTTCTTCAACTGCTACAACCCCCAACACATTATAGGTCAGATTGAGGTGAAGCAGGTTTGATATTTGCGTATTTGGACTTTAGCCTTCCTAATTTAACTTCAGAAAAGTATTCATTGCAAATTTTAAATGGTGGACCCTGCTGAAAAATCCAGCTTAAACCAGCCTAGGCTGGTTGGCTGGTTTTAGCTGGTCGACCAGCCTGGTTGTAGAGGGGTTTTGGCCATTTCCAGGCTGGTTTCCAGTCATTTCCAGCCTGGTCTTAGCTGGTCAGGCTGGAAAATGACCAGCTAAATCCAGCTAAAACCAGCTTGACCAGCCAAAACCAGCTATGTCCAGCTTAAACCAGGCTGGTCAAGCTGGTTTTAGCTGGACTTTGCTGGTCATTTTCCAGCCTGACCAGCTAAGACCAGGCTGGAAATGACTGGAAACCAGCCTGGAAATGGCCAAAACCCCTCTAAAACCAGGCTGGTCAACCAGCTAAAACCAGCCAACCAGCCTAGGCTGGTTTAAGCTGGATTTTTCAGTAGGGGAATCATATTAGCTGCCAAAGACTATCAAAGTACAACATTATTCAGTCAATTAAGTAGTGCTAATGTTGTTTTGAAGTCATATTTACCTTACATGCTAAGACCAAACATTTAAAGTAGAGCATCGCAAGTTCTTTCTGCTCTAAAATGAATTAATGTGAGAATATAAAGCCAACTTTACCTCAGTATAGGTCAGTAGGTAGTGAAAGACTTCCCATTTGATGATTATTGATATAAATAATCGATTATTTGCCACACTATTTTCTTTTTCCATTTATCAGTTTAATGGTCACCTAAAATATATTTAATTATACGTTTGCCGCCTTATAGTTATGTTAAACATTATGAATTCACGGCAAAACATACATTAAATCGAGACGTGTTTTCTTTAATGGCTTATATACATATACTATGTTTAATAGATTACATTTTGACGTAAATAAACGTTTCCTCACGCAAATCAACCTCAATAATGATGGGGGAAATAAAACACAGCAGCATTTCATTCAACAATACATATCTTAATACTAAACTAACAAAGACAGAGCGAGTTGCGTTGATTTAAACGCGTTAAATGGATAAACACAAACCTTTCGTCAGCTGAAACAGATGCAGGAGCGCGCCGCAGTCCTGTGATGACGTCATGTGGTGAATACAAAAGAAAAGTCTTTTGTTTATTGTCGCGCGCCGTTACTGAAGTGCTTACAAACTGCAGACTAAAGAACAAAAACACACCGAAATTAGTAAATATATTAGTGTTATTCAACGAATTCACATTTGAACACAACAGTGATTCAGTGCAGACTTTTATGAGTCTTTATTACAGTTTTACGTGTACTAGCAAGCTACATATTTATTTGACTTTTTCTTAACAATTTCCTTCAGTGTTTTACTGCAATGTTTTGCTTTTGTCCGTTAAACTTGGTGAATTCTGCTAAATTATTACTAGACCACACTGCTTTGTAAACTAAAATAGCGTAAAATTCAGTAGGTAATGTTGAAATGTTTATGTTATTACTGTAGTATGAAGCTGCTGATGTGGAAAATACCCCTGGTCAATAGGAGGTGCTCGGATGACACGCCATACAGACCAATCAGGCTACGTAAACTGGCCATACTGCATTGGTTCAATAAGTTAAATTGTTCTGTTATTCACATAGTGGGGAAAAAAATCTCCATAAACGTTTTTATATGCTTACTTATTATTCCATAAAATACAGCAAAGAATCAGATGGTCCTTATCAGAGATGTATAGTAACGAAGTAGAACTACTTCACTACTGTACTTAAGTACTTAAAGGCAGTATCTGTACTTTACTGGAGTATTGTTTTTTTCTCCTACTTCCACTTCTACTTAAGTACATATTTTTGATGAGTTTAATACTTTTACTTCGATAGATTTTTTATGAGCTGCATCGTTACTCGTTACTAGAGGTGTCAAAATGGTCGATATCGGTTCAGTAATAGATCATAACGGGTTATTACGTACTGACGTCATTTATCTCTTATGTGCGGTGTCGCAATACTGTGGCGAAGGACGGAGGCGTGAGGGCGAGTGAAGGCGGCACAGCACACGAGCCGCTATTTCACTACTACAGAGAAATGTTGTGAGACTCAACTGTTCATCTCCTCTTGGCTGTTAAAGCAATACTTGTGGATCCAGACCTGGGCGTGTATGAGGTGCAAGTTTTCTCCACTGTGTCTATTATAGATTACCTGTGATAACCGCGTATTATACACACATAGACTGTAACCGCGGCTGTTCTTCCCGCCATCAGTGAACAACGCTTTCATTTCTAAAGCCGATAGCAGCCCTTTCTGTTGAGAAGGTGAAGATAATGACCAGTCAAAGGGGTGTAAGACCTTGCCTGTCAGCGTTTAAAAAGCAGGCGGGGGAATATTTACATTAGTTTATTTGCTATAAATGCTCATGCTGTCTTCTGTGCATGAGTTTTGTTTGATACATTCAGAAAGAGTGTTTTCTTTGAGCGGGTCAAATTAAGGGTACAGTTCATATATGTTACTGCTGTATTAAAGGACACAATTTTATTACAAGTAACCATTTAACTGTCACACCAAGAAAAAAAACAATAGAATTTTTTTATTTATTGCATTTCTTAACTCCTAATGTCGCTAGTTAACACAATCAATACATTTTCCCCCAACACATCCCATAATTTCTAAAATATCAGCATCTACCAAATGGTTGAGATGTTGGTTTATGGTAAAAGTACCAGAATGAATAAATATACTAAAAAAATATGAAGTTTAAGACCAATTTAATTAAAACATAATCAAAATGAAACATTTTTGAATACTAAATCATAGCCATAAGCCATAAAATATTTCAGATTTTCATTTAACACAGTAATATACACGTTTTCTTTTTTTTACAATAAAATCAAAATCAAGTAAAGTAGAACGTTCGTTTACAGCGTTCACAACCAGTAAATTGTTATCCGAAAATGGGTTTCAATAGCGTTTTGAGTGGATTATGGACTGTTTTTGTGACACACAACTTTGAAAGGTGTGTGTTAAAGCTGTTATAATCTGTCAGATCTGTGCTTCAAGTGTGAGAGAAAAACAGTATTGTAAGTCATGTTTCTTTTCGTTCTGCTTAATGACGTGCCCCCAAAAAAGAGATTTAAAATAAACAAAACAATATGATGTCTTTTGACTGCATTCTTTAATAACTACATTACACAATACTTGTACTTTTACTTTCAGTACTTGAGTAGTAAATTTTGAAATAAACTACTTGCAATACTTAAGTACAAAAAATGTTGAATACTTTAGTACTTCCACTTAAGTATGGTGCTTAAAGAGCACTTTTACTTCTACTCAAGTCACTTTTTGATAGAGTACTTGTACTTTTACTTAAGTCTGGGTCTCTTGTACTTTATACATCTCTGGTCCTTATTGACCATATTTGGGTCAGTCATAAAACTTAATAAGCCCCACTTTAACATGCAGCTTGATGTATGCTGGATATGGACAAAATAATCATACTTAATTTTGTTAAATATATATATATATATATATATATATATATATATATATATATATATATATATATATATATATATATATATATATATATATATATGCTTCCAAGAGCGATTCCAATGTGCTCATGTAGCTTCCTGTGGTTTGTATTGATAGCTTCATTTATTTATACTCAATAAAACTAATTATAGAGCACATTTAAAATCATTACAGCTGACCAATGGGCTGAGCAATATTCTAAATAAATCTTGCAAACAACTATAAAATAAGGAAAAGTGGTAAAATAGTAGTAAAACCATGGTCACCTCCCTCAAATATGTACATCATTTACACTGCCTGGTCATAAATAAAAACATCTGTGCTTGTAGTCACACAATGTTTGTACAATCATAAAATCATTTTCCTTTTTTATTAATGTAGTCGCCGTCTTCATGTACTTTGAAGCAAATGTAATGGTTTTTCAGACTTGTATAATGACAGAAAGCGTCTAAAAAATTTAAAAGCATTTGCCGTTGTTCAGAGCGTCCACAGCAGGGGTGCCCAAACTCGGTCCTGGAGGGCTGGTGTCCTTTGAAGTTTAGTTCCTACCCCAATTAGATACACCTAAAACAGCTGAAGCTCTTTTTATACATTATATACAATATTATACTAGAAACTACGAGGTGTCACGGTGGCGCAGTGGGTAGCATGATTGCCTCACCGCAAGAAGGTCGGTGGTTCGATGCCCGGCTGGGCCAGTTGGCATTTCTGTGTGGAGTTTGCATGTTCACAGTGTTGGCGTGGGTTTTCTCCAGGTGGTCTGGTTTCCCCCACAGTCCAAAGACATGTAGTATAGGTGAATTGAATGAGCTTAATTGGCTGTAGAGTATGAGTGGGAATGCAAGAATGTATGTTTCCCAGTGTTGGGCTGCAGCTGGAACGGCATCCGCTGCATAAAACGTATACTGGATAACACTGAGCCGAAAAGAAAATGAATGAATAGAAACTTCGAGACAGGTGTGTTGAAGGAAGTTGGAGCTAAACTATATAGGACACCAGCCCTCCAGGACCAAGTTTGGACACCCCTGGACTACAGTCACTACTTAAAACGTTATGAACAGTGTGCGTTTGCTAGCCTACATTAATGTTTTACGATCTAGGGCAGGGGTGTCAAACTCAGTTCCTGGAGGGTTGCAGCTTCAACTCTCAACTTTGGAGGGTCTAGTTTCAACTCTGCTCCAACATATTAAGAATGTACTCACACTAGGCTATCTGTACCATTCCAGAGTACGGTTGACCCCCATTTCCCAGTTCATTTGAAAAGTGTAAGTACTCTGAATCATGCCCAGGTGCGGTTTAGTTTGCCGGCCCTGGCCCCATTGGAAGAGGTGGTCTCGAGCGCGGTTGGGTTGGGCTTTGGCGTGCTACACTTGTAGTCTGAGTGCAAAGCGCACCTGAGTACGAAACTGAAGATGGGACATTAGTTTTAAGGGGCTGTTCACACAGATTTTAATAATTTTAATGATTCCTAAAGTCAAGGTCACTTGGCCCCAAAACGGCACTTTTCGCCCTATAGACTTCCATTCATATGTATGCGAATGCAGCAGACTAGCGACGCAAGCTTGTGCATCAAGTTCCACATGTTGCTGCTTTCCAAAGTTCAAGCTTGGTAAACTCTGACCTGTGAAATTGCATCATGTGATTGCTTGAGACCAATAGAAGGTCAAAACGTGACCTTTCTGTACTCTGTATCACTTTATCGATGTCTAATGATTTTTTTTATCCTGCCCCTTTTCACAGCGCCATAAGACAGAATTTCTCATGCCATACTCGAGTGTGACTGCCTCTTTAGGTTACCTGTAGGTTTCAAACAAGCCTGAAGGACTCAATTAGTTCGATAAGGTGTGCTTAATTAGGGTCAAGAGCTGTGGCCCTCCCTGAACTGAGGCCCTTTTTTAGTAATATGGCCTAACTTTCACTGTGGTTACTTTCCAGCCACACTACTGCATTTTTCAACCCTAAACAATTTGCACTAGACTTCTGAAAATGCTGTAGAGACCTTTTCATTAGGAAAGACTGGTGCTCCAGGTCACTATAGTTGGAGCAAAACAGGAGGAGGGGGATTTGTTTGTTGTGGACGAAAATGGGTTTGGGGGAGGGGGGTTCATGCAGTGTCGCAGACAAAAGTGAAGGGCGGGGAGGTTGCCGCAGATGCCACCCTAACTACTCTACGCCTAGGTCGCCTCTAGGGACGTGCCGGCCCTGTTTGCATCATTCTTGGGTTTTAGGTAACACAGAGGAAAGGCAGCTCTTTGTTTCCACACTCAAGTTGCATGAAAGGACCCTGTACTCCTCAAAAGTCTCATGTGGATGAAAAAGTTACAAACTTTCTAAAGGCCCGTCCTTACGAACATGAATATTTTGAAAACCGCATTTATTTTGCTACGCAGTTTGGTTAATACCAAAATGCAGTATCAGGTGACAAACCAAAACTTTCTAAAAACTCCAGCCAGGGTGAAGTTTCAGAAACTCGGGTAACTCTGTGGTCATGTGGCCATTAAAAGTTTTTGCCTATTAACCTCAACATGCCACCACGTTCTAATGCTGGATTCACACCAAACGCAAAACACCGAATCTCTTGATTTAGTTTACTAGAGAGATGCGTTTAACCTCATGCAAACGTTCTGATCGAGCTGAATTATTTGAACTTGCACAGTAGACGCAACATGATTTTCCCATCATTCATGCGGCACAAAGGCAATTTACCTGTTTGTGTGATTACATTGACCTTAAATGTCATTTTCCCATGCAAATGCTTAATTCCGCAATTGATGTGAATGCAGTATAAGGCTTTTGTCACTGCTTGTTGATTCGGCATGTTTTCACGTGGACTTTTTTTTGTGAGGTTTTCCTTGTAGTGTTTATCTCAAGTGTGAATTTTCATGTGTTTTGCAAGCTGAGCATTTTGAGTAAAACTCTTTCCACACTGTTGGCAAGTATAAGGCTTCTCTCCGGTGTGAATTCTCATGTGGTTTTTAAGGTAACCACTTCGACGGAAATGTTTTCCACACTGTTGGCAGGTGTAAGGAGTCTCTCCAGTGTGAGATCTCATGTGTTCTTTATGGTTTCCAGGATGATGGAAACATTTTCCACAATGGGAGCATTTGTAAGGCTTTTCTCCTGTGTGAATTCTAACGTGGACGTTAAAAGTATGTCTCTGAGCGAAACTCATTCCACAATGAGGGCAGGCGTAGGGCTTCTCTCCAGTGTGAGTTCGCATGTGGTTATGATGGATTGTAAGATTATGAAAACCTTTTCCACAATGAGAGCATATGAAAGGCTTCTCTCCAGTGTGAGTTCTCACGTGGTTATTAAGAGTTTGTTTGTGCGTAAAATTCAATCTGCATTCAGAGCATGTGTAAGGCTTCTCTCCGGTGTGAGTTCTCATGTGGATATTAAGGGTTTGTTTATGCCCGAAACTCAATCCACATCGACTGCAAGTGTAAGGCTTCCCTCCAGTGTGACTTCTCAGGTGGCTTTCGAGGTATCCTTTTTTAATGAAACATTTTCCACAGAATTGGCATGTAAATTCCATTTTTCCGGTGTGAATTTTCATGTGGACGTTAAGATTTCCTCGATGACTGAAAGTTTTTCCACATTGATGGCAAGCAAATTTAATTGGTGTGGTCCTTTTGGCACTTTTTCGTGAAGAAACCTTTTCAGTCTGTGAGCAAATCAAGTCCTTTTTTGTAGGTACAATAATATGCTGCTTTGCAGGTTGATCCTTCTCTTCTGTTTTACTCAGTTCTTGCCTCTCCTTATTCAGGATAGTCAGATCTAAGATAAAAAGAGACAAGTTAAAAGTTAAAACCAGCTTAATGTCAATAAGCAACAGAAAAAAACAATTAGACACAAAGAATCAAAACCAAAAATGTCCGAAATACCCATTAAGTGTATGAAACAACTGTAATTTCAATAAGGTCAAACCTTTGCTTTGTTTAGCACACATTACAAATACTTTTCCAATCTGCAGCCTGTATAAAATCAAGCAAACTCTTTACCAGATGTGCTAAAATGATTCTCAACACATTAGCCGCGTTTCCACTATCGCGCCTAAAGCGAGCGAGCCAGGGCGAGCCAAGGCCAGTCGCGTTTCCACTATCACTTCCGGGGCGTAATCGGGCCAAAGCGGGGCTTCCTTGGGGCCAGCGTCCGGCCTTTTTTGGCCCGCCGAATACCTTGGGCCAAGGAGGGCCAACTGGGGCTTCGGGGCGGGGTTACGTACAAAGGCAGAGTTTTCCTGTCAGGTAAAGAGGAGACAAGATGCTTTCTTCCCAAACATTTGTTTTGCTATCGCGCCAAAATCTGTGTTCGAAGTAAATGCCGCCAAACTCGAATGTCCTTATCCAGGGATCGCTGTCTGGCCTTACACCAACAGACCACAAACAGTAAAAAAGCAATCGCTTCGGTGTTCTCCATCTTCCAGCTCTCGTAGTGATGCCAGGTTGTGTTTGTGGTTATAATTAGAGTTTTTTGTTCCCGCTGAAGTAGGCGGGTTGTGTGACGGGTTGTGTGACGTTTGATTCAGAAGACGTTCTGGGGGCGGTGTTTGCGTGACGCGCTGCCAGCAACTAGCCCGACAGTGGAAACGCGACATGATTTCGGCCTCATTTCTCAACCTCCCGGGCTATTGGCCCGGCCTGGCCCGATTAAAGCCTTGGCTCGCACTGGCCCGATAGGGGAAATGCGGCTATTGTGTCATTGATCCCAAGGTAATGGTCATGTAAAAAAGTTAAGCAATTGAATTCCACAAATTTCTGTTTCACAACATGATAAAAAAATATATGGTCCTTGGTGGGTCTTAAAATCTGTAAAATAAGACCTCGAATGAGGCCTAAATTTTTCACACAAAAAAATGAAGCCAAAATGGACAATCTATTGGTGACAAACTTGGGAAACATTTTCACACCAAACAAGAATGAAGCATTAATCGTGCAAAGATCCGATGGACATCCTGCGGGACAATTCAAGTTAATGACAAGGTGTGACTTGAACTCAGCATTAACTAATAAGGAGCTTGCTCTAGTAGCGCCATCATCCAGGCGTAGCTTGTGGAGGAGTTGGTGAAACTGATGGCCCTTGACAAGGCATCGAGATCATATTGTTTTTTCCACCTTCTATATCACTTAACACAGAGCTACCCTTTAATCCATGTCAGCCATTTTGTAACAAAACTGAAGTGATTTCACAAACAGAGTAAATATAAGTCGGCCATTAGTAATCCCATGCCTTTGATGAGCTGATAATCAGCACTTGTTAGCACCAGTGTAGATAAGAGAGAGTGAAGAGATTACTGCACTTATTTGTTCAAGCTAACCATGAAATCAGTCAGACATATCCGAAGGCCCAATACCAAAAAAATACTAATTTGTGCATCTCCGGACTCACATGCAAAGCCATGTTGCCGTTGTAGTTGCTGTATTCGGGCAAATTTTCATACCCCTTGGTTTCTAGTGTGGACCTGGAAATTCTTTGTTTCAAGGGCTATCTAGCACTTCCCCTTCCCCTACGCCTTCAAGCTAAAGAGAATTATGACACCCCTACGCCTTCACATGAATGCACAAAATGAGGGGTAGGGGTAAGGAATAAAGAGTAGGATTGGGCCTGAAGCTGTTTTAGGGTGTCCAAAGATATCTTGGACTTTTTGGTTTTACTCCTGGGGTTTTCTTATGGGCACAGAGAATTAGGGCCATGTGTTAATTATTCATCTGAAAGATGGTCCTCATTGTCAGTAGTGTCGCCATCACTCTATTGGGGTGCTAGGACCCACACGGACCACTGGGTGAGCCCCACCTTCAGGGTTCACGAACACCTTCAAGCAGTAACCTAGTGTTCCCATGTCGTCTCCCATCCAGGTACTGACCAGTCCCAACTCTGTTAATCTTCAGTAAGCCACCATGTGTGACAGCTGTTGCTAGGCAACCCAGGCAGTTTTGTTTAAGAAGGCTTGGTGTTTGCTTTGTGTTCTTTTCAAATATATTTACAAATGTTTATTTAGTTACAGGTGTGATCTGAAAATTAAATATGTTATAAGGTTTTGTGTTTATGCAAATTAACTGTATTTATTACATGGTTCTCTTGATTCTGATTGGTTATCTTGATTCTGAATGAGTGCAACATTCTAGAATATGTCATTCTCAGATAGCAAATGGCAAACTAATAACACAGGATCATCCGGATAACGCAAATCAGCTAGAGATTTTATTAATTCAGTATTTTGACCTCATTGGTTCCAAACACAAACAGAGCAAATGGAAAACATTGATGCTCATATGGTCGTGTCTTGTACTGTGTGAGTGGAATTTACAAATCACGCAGCTCATGAGTTTACTATTATTTATAAATATGTCAAAACAATTTGGGAGTTGTTGGTTTGAATCTGTGAGGTGTGTGCAGTTAAACAAATAGACCTGTCAATCATGCTGTGTCCAAAATAGCATACTTCCATACT
Organism: Danio aesculapii; assembly: GCF_903798145.1. NCBI lineage: Eukaryota > Metazoa > Chordata > Actinopteri > Cypriniformes > Danionidae > Danio > Danio aesculapii. The sequence goes on along the minus strand of NC_079438.1, from coordinate 4,354,129 downwards.
AAATAGTATGCTAAAAACAGTATGCGAGCTGAGTAGTATGTCCGGACTTACGATATACGATGCTCAATACGCTAACCCAGGGATGGGCAAACTCGATCCTCGAGGGCCAGTGTCCCTGCATAGTTTTGCACCAACCCTAATCAAACACACCTGCTTGTAGCTTTCTAGTGATCTTGAAGACATTAATTAGGGTGTTCAGGTGTGTTTGATTAGTGTTGGAGCAAAACTCTGCAGGGACACCGGCCCTCGAGGATCGAGTTTGCCCATGCCTGCGCTAACCCATGATGCCCCGCGAGAGAATTCATGAATGGGAGTGAAGGTGTCAAACTCAGTTCCTGGAGGGCCACAGCTCTGCACAGTTTAGTTTCAACCCTAATTAAACACACCTGATCAAACTAATTAAGTGCTTCCGGCTTGTTAGAAACCTACAGGTAAGTATATTGGAGTTGGGTGGGAACTAAACTGTGCAGGGCTGCGGCCCTCCAGGAACTTTTTTACACCCCTGATCTACAGTTATCAGCTGAGATGCAGCACTTACAGGTAGCTATATTGTGTAACTGTATGCGTTAGAATTCACAAACATGGGGTGACCAGGTTATTACGAGTGCTAAAAAGAACTTGAATGTAGGGTTGTCAAGAGTATCGACTTTGGCACCAAGTATTGTGTTCAGATACTCAACAGATACAGATACAAGCCACCTCAATCAGCTGATCTGTGTATGAATGATCTGCTAATGCATGGGTCTCTAACTCAATTCCTGGAGGGCCACAGCTCTGCACAGTTTAGCTTCAACCTTAATTAAACACAGCTGATCTAACTAATCAAGATGTTCACGCCTACTAGTGTCTTGTAGTCTTGAACACCTTGTTTTAGATCAGCTGTGTTTGATTAGAGTTGAAGCAAAACTGTGCAGAGTTGCGGACCTCCAGGAATTAAGTTTGTGGTAATAGATCTAATGAACATGCTCCAGTGTCCTTGTATCTGTTTGCACTTAGTGAACAGCAGTGGTAAATGGATGACCTTCACAGCCAGTCACAGTCCTATCTCTTGAGCACAATGGCCAATCAGCTGTGTTCAAGAATGTGCTTAACAGCGCCCAAATGTTGGTGGGAAATAGATGTTTTACATTTAATACAGACTGGTACCAAAGTTGATACAACCCTACCTGAATTTGTAGCAAACATTAATATCTTGCACCAATATTAAGCTCCTATGAAAAAGAGACAGCAAGTGAGTGAAAGGGAGAGTGGCTTTGAAATATTTCAACATGCATGGACATACCGTGTTTGTGTAGTTCTTTACTTTTTAAAGAATCTTTAATTTTTGGTTTGAAAATGCTGTTTAAGTTCATGATCATTCATTTATTTTCATCCGTTTTTCCAGGACCGGGTCACAGGGGCAGCAGTCTCAGGAGAGAACCCCAGACTTCCCTCTACCCAGACACTTCCTCCAGCTCCTGCGGGGGGATCCCAAGGTGTTCCCAGGCCAACCGAAAGACATAGTCCCTCCAGTGTGTCCTGGGTCTTTCCCAAGGTCTATTCCTAGTCGGACATGCCTGGAACACCTCCCTAGGTAGGCGGCCAGGAGGCATCCGAAACAGATACCTAAGCCACCACAGCTGACTTCTCTTGATGTGGAGTAGTAGTGGCTCTACTCCGAGCTCCTCACCCTATCAATAAGAGTGCGCCCTGCCACCCTGAAAAGGAAACTCATTTCGGCCAATTGTATTCGAGATCTTGAGAGTAGGAATGTAGATTGACAGGTAAATCGAGAGCTTTGCCTTTAAGTTTACATTGATATGCAAGATACTTTCCAGACTGAAGATGCATGAAATACCTCTCTCCACTCCTCAAGTCTCATGGGAGTTTCTTCTTTTAATGAATCCTTTATCTCGAGTGCAATTTGAAGTGTTTTGTAAGGTGCGTATTCCGATTGAAACTCTTTCCACACAGTTGGCAGGTATAGGGCCTCTCTCCAGTGTGAATTCTCATGTGGACTGTGAGGTGACCACTTGAACGGAAATGTTTTCCACACTGCTGGCAGGTATAAGGCTTCTCTCCGGTGTGAGATCTCATGTGTTCTTTAAGGTAACCACTTGAACGGAAATGTTTCCCACACTGCCGGCAGGCGTAAGGCTTCTCTTCATTGTGAGACCTCATGTGTTCTTTATGGTTTCCAGGTAGACGGAAACCTTTTCCACAATGAGAGCACTTGTAGGGCTTTTCTCCAGTGTGAACTTCCAGATGTTTATTAAGAGTTTGTTTGTGTGTAAAAGTCAATCCGCATTCAGAGCATGTGTAAGGCTTCTCTCCCGTGTGAATTCTCATGTGGATATTAAGAGTTGTCTTAATCGCAAAACTCAATCCACACTGGCTGCAAGTGTAAGGCTTCTCTCCAGTGTGAATTCTCAGGTGGTTTTGGAGGGATGCTTTTTTAATGAAACATTTTCCACAGTGTTTGCATGTAAAATCCATCTTTCCAGTGTGAATTTTCATGTGGACGTTAAGATTTCCTTTGTGCCTAAAACTCTTTCCACACTGATGGCAAGCGAAAGATTTTTGTTTGGCCTTTGTGACACTTTCTTGTGAGGAAGTTTTTTCAGTCTGGGAGCAAATCAAATAGTTTCCCGTTATAAGATTATGATCCTTCTCCTCCGTTTCACTCAGTTCTTGCCTCTCGTTTTTCAGCACAATCAAGTCTAAGATAAAAACAGACAAGTTTCAAGTTAACCACTGCTTAATGTCAAAAGGGAAACAAATAGAAACCAATTTATCCATCTTTCCTATTAATTTAACATGATCAAATCTGAGGTAAGGACAAAATGTAAATATTCCAAGTGTGACTGTTATCTGTAACCTGTATTAAATAACCCTAACGCTTTACCCAATGTGCGAAAACCACTTACATCATGTGTCATTGAAGCAAAGACAAATACAACTCTTTGCTAAATTACCAGCTAGTGCTACAGCAGTGATAATACAAGGGCACGGTCTGATTTTTGTATCCCCGTGGGAACTTTGTATCCTCAAGTTGTCTGTGTATTTTATTTATTTTTACTAAAAGGTAAGAGTGGTGTGGCAAGAAGCAAGAAGGTCGTCAGTTCAAGTCCCGGCTGGGCCAGTTGGCATTTCTGTGTAGAGTTTGCATGTTCTCCCCGTGTTGGCATGGGTTTCCCGGGTGCTCTGGTTTCCCTCACAGTGCAAAGACATGCACTAGAGCAGGGGTCACCAAACTTGTTCCTGGAGGGCCGGTGTCCTGCAGATTTTACCTCCAAGCCTAATCAAACACACCTGAACAAGCTTATCAAGGTCTTACTAGGTATATTTGAAACACCCAAGCAGCTGTGTTGAGGCAAGTTGGAGCTAAACCCTGCAGGGACACCGGCCCTCCTGGACCGAGATTGGTGACCCCTGCACTAGAGTAAATTGGGTAAACATAATTGGCTCTAGTGTATGAGTGTGTGTGTGTGAATGCGAGAGTGTATGAGTTTTCCAGTACTGGGTTGGAAACCTAGTATAATGCTGCATAAAACATATTCCGTAATAATTGGTGGTTAATTTCGCTGTGGCAACCCCTGATAAATAAGTGACTAAGCCACGAAAAAATTAACAAATGAAAGAGTTGGTGTTTGGTCTAACTAAGGTGTGACTATACAACAATCCCCCAGGCTACCTTTTAGTTCCATCAGTTATGACCCCAATATACTTCAAACTAATAACTTACAGCCTACTGACCGCATACTTTGCACGAATCAGTGGTAGCTCAAAGGTGTTTAGGAGCCAAAGTGAAAACCAGTCAACCCCCACTCCAGCTTGCATACCACCTACTCTGCTCGCTAATTGGGAACTGGTTGCATAGTGTGGAGAAAAAAAGACAAAAGAAGTTGTGATGGACTTCAGTGTGATGGACCCCCTTTTAAATAGTAAACTAGTAAACTAATAAGGACATTAGAAGGAGTTTGGGACGGACAACAATGGTCTGTTTTCACTAAGCGGTATGGTTAGGTACGCTTTTTTCCCGTTTCTACTATCAAAGGTACCAAAAAGTGAACCAGTTGCTGAAGAACTAAATCTCTATTTGGTATGGGAAGTACCTTGCAGACCGCAAGATTCTACATCAGAACACATGACAAGAGAACACCTGGGGCCTCATGTACGAAGACTTGCGTTATATTCATACTAAAACATTGCGTACGCAGTAAAAAATTCAGATGTATGAAACACTGCGTACGCGGAATCCCACGCATATTCTCGCATGAGCGCGAAACTCCTCCCTGCCTCCTCCCCCTACTAAATATGGTAATGACAATGAAGAAGCTTCTAGCAGCCAGGATGTACCTGCACTGAGTGGTTTTGAATAGGCGCAGATATATATATAAATATATATATAAATAAATAAATAAATATATATATATAAATAAATATATATATAAATAAATATATAAATAAATATATATATATATATATATATATATATATATATATATATATATATATAAATAAATAAATATATAAATATATATATATATAAATAAATATATAAATATATATATATATATATATAAATAAATATATAAATATATATATATATAAATAAATATATAATATATATATATATATATATATATATATATATATATATATATATATATATATTTATATATTTATTTATATATATATATAAATATATATATATATAAATAAATATATAAATATATATATATATATATATATATATATATATATATATATATATATATATATATATATATATATATATAAATATTGCAATTATTTATTTAACTGTTAATAAATTATTTTAATAATTAATCCTCTCTTAATACAGTTTATTAAGTTTTAGGCCTGTAGCCAAGGGGGGTTCGGATGGTTCGAAAGACCAAAAGTTGGAATATTATTATTATTTTTGAATTTTTTTATTATTCAAATGGCCAAATTCTAACCGAGGAAAGTTGAATGTGCTGGCCAGTTTGTTATTTGCCTTTAGGCTTCAGTTTTAATTTAAAACATTTAAATGTAATGATAGATGATAATAAATTTGTATTTTTAAAAATAAGTATCTTTTCATATTTTTTTTATTTAAAAAATTCATAATTTGTAACTGTAACAGTAATATAAAACCTACCGTTTAAATGCACATTTGTAAATAAACAATTAAAATAGTAAAATACGATGGTAAGCAATTTGACGACGATTAAAAATATTTTTGGTACATCAAAAAGTGTGGTTATGACATCCGACAAGCTAATCCAGCAAAAATTACTTCTTAAAATGTCACTAAAACGCAATATTTTTACCTCATAGTTAAATAGAAAATGAGGCGAATAACTGGAAATAGGTTTAGTTTTTAGTTCTGAAAACAAATAAGCACCGCTTTCAATAAGCTGGCTACAGGCCTGATACTGTAATGTTTAAAGAATGTTTATTAACTGATAAAGAGTGTTCAATAAAGACGTCCGTTTATTTTAGCCATAGTGCAAATGAAACATGTCTCATATATCAGTATTATGCCCGTACACAGGCTGTATTTTTACTGACAAATTGCTTTAACTGAAATTGGACATGCTACACTGAGAGATGAGGGGAACTGACGGGGATCATTTACTGTATTTTAGCTGTTTATTCTGTAGTAAGTTTTCGGGATATATTATTCAGACTATATCAATCTATATCAATCTTAAAGCCGAGGAAAAAAGAGCATTACCGCCATTATCATGACGGACTCGTTCAATAGCGAACTTGCGTTTATGTGACTTACACTTTCGTTGAAAAAAGCACCTTATGTCCACCTTTTTTTGCTGCCGCCATCCTCGCTTGTGTGTCACCCAACACACCTTATTCCTGCACGGGAAAATAAACAATCCACTGCTTTTGGCGCTGCTTGTATCTGAAGGCAGCCACAGCCTCTCACATGATAGCAGGGAAAGGCACAGCCAATCAAAATGTCCATATGCGTTTTGGGGGCGGGAGGACTCGAGGAGAGAACATTATTCCAACCTGCGTGTCTAGGTTAATGTTGACAGCGTGATTTTGGGTTCAATTATTAGTGGGGACATTTCTATGGTCGGAGGATATTGGTGGGGACGGGTCACCTCCGTCCACCCTAAATCTACGCCCCTGTGTTATGTTACATGCATTCACCGACCACTTTATTAGGTAAACGTTACTAGTACCGGGTTAGACTCGCTTTTGCCTTCAGAACTGCCTTAATTCTTCGTGGCGTAGATTCAACAAGTTACTGAAAATATCTCTCAGAGATTTTGCTCCATATTGACATGATAGCATCACGCTGTTGCTGCAGATTTGTTGGCTGCACATCCATGATGTGAATCTCCCGTTCCACCACATCCCAAATGTGCTCTATTGGAGTGAGATCTGGTGACTGTGGAGGCCTTTTGAGTACAGTGAACTCATGTTCAAGACACCAGTCTGAGATGATTCGTGATTTATGGCATGGCGCGTTATCCTGCTGGAAGCAGCCATCAGAAGATGGGTACACTGTGGTCATAAAGGGATGGACATGTTCAGCAACAATACTCAGGTAGGCTGTGGCGTTGACAAGATGCTCAATTGGTACTAATGGGCCCAAAGTGTGCCCCCACACCAATACACCACCACCACCATCCTGAACTGTTGATACAAGGATGGATGGATCCATGCTTTCATAATGTTGACGCTAAATTCTGACCCTACCATCTGAATGTCGCAGCTGAAATCGAGACTCATCAGACAGGCAATGTTTCTCCAATCTTCTATTGTCCAGTTTTAGCCTCAATTTCCTGTTTTTAGAAGCGGAATTCAATTTGGTCTTCTGCTGCTGTAGCCCATCCGCCTCAAGGTTGGACGTGTTGTGCGTTCAGAGATGCTCTTCTGCAGACCTCGGTTGTACCGAGTGGTTATTTGAGATACTGTTGCCATTCTATCAGCTCAAACCAGTCTGGCCATTCTCCTCTGACCTCTGGCATCAACAAGGCATTTGCGCCCCACAGAACTCCCGCTCACTGGATATTTTCTCTTTCAGACTATTCACTATAAACCCTAGAGATGGTTGTGTGTGAAAGTCCCAGTAGATCAGCAGTTTCTGAAATACTGAGACCAGCCCGTCTGGCACCAACAACCATGCCACATTCAAAGTCACCTAAATCACCTTTCTTTCCCCTTTTTAATGCTCAATTTGAACTGCAGCTGTTCATCTCGAACATGTCTACATGCCTAAGTTGCTGCCATGTGATTGGCTGATCAGAAATTTGCGTTAACCAGCAGTTGGACAGGTGTACCTAAAAAAGTGGCTGGTGAGTGTATGTTCCAGAGCAGGAGCATGCTGAATTAAAAAAGCCTTGTGATCTGGGAGAGAAATGCACACAAGTGCAAGTATTGAGTTATCGCTGCATCCTGCACTGGAATCTTTAAACTGATAAAAAATTATTTAAAAATTAAGCAGCATTAGGTGCGAAAGACACGCTGTAAACCCAAGCGGCAACATCCCGTTGTCCCTTGTGAAGCCAATACGGAAGTAACTGAAACTGCAATTCATCGACTCGCCTTTGGGTGAAACTGGCAATTTTACAGCTGATAAAAACATGTTTACCGCCTGGTACAAAAGATGGTTTTGGTGCATATAGCTATGATTACCCTTCACGACAACTGTGAGGGGGGTGAATTTTTTTAGAACTCATCCATTTCTTTTTTTCATTCATTCATTTTCTTTTCGCCTTAGTCCCTTTATTAATCCGAGGTCGCCACAGCGGAATGAACCGCCAACTTATCCAGCCTTTGTTTTATGCAGCGGATGCCCTTCCAGCTGCAACCCATCACTGGGAAAGACATACACACTTATTCACATACACTACGGACAATTTGGCCTACCCAATTCACCTGTACCGCATGTCTTTGGACTGTGGGGGAAAGCGGAGCACCCGGAGAAAACCCACACGAACGCAGGGAGAACATGGAAACTCCACACAGAAACGCCAACCAGCGACCTTCTTGCTGTGAGGCGACAGCACTACCTACTGTGCCACTGCGTTGCCCATCCGTTTTGTTTTTATTAAGTTTGCATAATTAAGGGCGTGGCCATTTGAGTGACAGCTAGGTCTCTTTGCTCGCTGTCATGTCATTCTGGCAGAGTAGTCGCTGAACTATATCGTAGTTTTGCTTTGTTTAATGTGGCTTTACACAGTCCTTTTGGAATTATTTCCTACATCAGATATACATCAGATTTATCAGATGATATGGCATGCTGTGTGCACTTAATTGTGCTCACAAACCATTCACGTGCCCTCCAATTCCCAGGTGAGTGAAATCATATACATATATACCATCTACATCAATGTTTTTGTTTTATTTAAGATCATTTATCATTTTCTTTAGAGCTGTAATGCACTCCAGAATCTGATAGATTGATTAGCTGTAGGCTCTAGATCAGTCATCTGAAGCGTTGTCATACAGTGTTATGCCTGGAGTTCATCAATAGCCTTGCATTTACTAACACAGACTATGTTTGAAGTGTTTGGATGTAATTCGCGTTTTCCTCCTGTGGAAAAACGTCATAAGAACAATGTTTAGTGGCTCAATGTGTTACAAGTGTTTTTAAAAGTCTAAACACTTTAATGATTTAGTCCACAACCAAACACATGTGGTCAGAACACAAACGAGTCGCAGGTAATGAAGTATCAAGCGTTTCTCCCAAAGAAAAGTCAGTCTAGGCGGAATGCTAGCAGGCGTCTGTAGCTCCGCTAACGCTCCACCTCTTTGCCCTTGTTTGGTATCCCTCGGTCGGTGCAATGATGCGCGAACAAAATGGCGACGGTTAGCCACACCGTGCTTCATTTGCTCTCTTCAAAAACCTATGGGAGACGTCATGGAGTTGACGGCCATATCTTTTAGTCTATGTAAACATTGGAGAAGAATAGACGGCGATGTTTGGTTTAACACTCTTGAATGGCTAAATTCCCCACCAGGATGTGCCATTCTTCTAAATCAGGGGTCACCAAACTTGTTCCTGGAGGGCCGGTGTCCTGGAGATTTCAGCTCCAACCCTAATCAAACACATCTGAACAAGCTAATCAAGGTCTTACTAGGTGAAACACCCAGGCAGGTGTGTTGAGGCAAGCTGGAGCTAAACCCTGCAGGGACACCGGCCCTCCAGGACCGAGATTGGTGACCCCTGTTCTAAATCCTTCATTTGTGTAGAGCTGCAGATCTAAATGAGAACCAAATGACCCAAAACCAACCTGTTTGCTCCTCAGGATCTTCCTGTTTGACTGTGAATGTTTCTTCAATCTTCAGGTCTTCACTCTCCTCTTTAATAAACGCCATCTTTATAACAGTGTCACATGGAGATGCGGTTTTCAGCGGTCTTTCTGTGTTTAAGAGGAGAATAAATTAACAGAAAGAATAATAAACAACAACTAAATCTCTGTCTGTGTTTCAATCAGTCTACTACTCGAAAATACAAGTATTCATAACAATCAAATATGACATAAATTACAAAAAAAGAAATGCCAAACCTTACAAAACAGTTAATAAAAGTAGTACCCTGGAGTTGTGTCACCGATGTTTCTATTATTTTGGAATAAAAATCACTCTTGATATACCTTGGCTAATTTCCTGAAGATCCCTGAAGAAAAGCACACTGTAACTCCGCTGTCACTTTTATCTCATGGCTTTATGTGAAGCATTTAGTCCTTTATTGTAAAAGAATTATAAAGATTAAGCTGAACGTAACCAACATGAACTCGTGAGCTGTTAATGTATAATTATGTCATGACTTTACTTGAAGGGGCACATCATCATTAACCCATCCTTAACTCCTCACGAGCTCCTGTATTTAAACTGTTCGTGTTGATGTTGACAGAACACTTTCCTATTGTTATTCAGTGTAAACGCACTCGATGGATGGCCATAAATAGAAATGGATTACTCGTCTTGAACTAGTGAGTATATCATGACTGTCAGTGTGTGATTGGATTTCAGCGGACATTATATAAAATGCTCTTTTCATCAAAATTGTCACTAGTGTTACTATTCTAATGGCTAACACTGAAAATCATTGTGTTTCTCAGTGGTGTTACTGTGTTTTTCGCCAACTCACATTCATTTAAATATCTATCTATCTATATACGCAGGAGTGTAGTGGACATTTTAAAAGTGGGGGGGGGGGGGGGGCAGCTGTATGAAATCCACAAGTTTACATTCTTAATCACCTGTTTCTAAATGCTCCGTCTCTAAACCTGAGGTGGACGTATCCCCCTCATCCCCCCCCCCCGGTTGCTACGCCCCTGTATTTATGGGACCTTATATTTATATCGCCCCTTACATTTGTGGGTCACTTACAAAAAATGTGACAGGGCCTGATTTAAGCTTGTCATCCTCAAACAAAGTATACAAAAACAAGCATAAAATCTTACATATTATTAATACATATTATTATCATACAATTTAATAATAAAACGCATCCTTGGAAACAGCTAATGATGTCACTTTAGAGTCAGAGTCCTAAACGTGCATTGCACGCATTTTATGTTACATTTAATGTAAATGTGACAGGACTGACAGAAGCACAGAGACTATTGCAAATTCATTTGTATTATATATTTGTAGAAGTTACTTATAATTTCACGTTTTTAGTCAATTGATGTAAATGTTAACAACTTAAACTTGCCATTTCTGAAGTTTTTTCTTCTAAATAACAGTTTTTAGCATAAAACTATTAAAGCTGTAGGTTCGATTGGGCTGAGGACAAGGACTGAGTTTGTACATTTGTAAGGCACTTTTAATAAAGAACAAAATTCTCAGAACCAAATGAACAACAGAAATCCCATATATATATATATATATATATATATATATATATACATATACATATACACACACACACATATATATATATATATATATATATATATATATATATATATATATATATATATATATATATATACACATACATATATATACACATACATACATACATACATACATACATATATATATATATATGAGATTTAAACAATTGCATCATTACTTGTTTTTCAGACATTTTAGATGTTTCATTCTCATTTTCATTCATTAAATTACATAATCAAATAACACTTAACAATCCTGTTTAAAACTGCATCTCCTTATTTGTTGCATTATGAATATTTTTATTTATCTATAAGTGTTTTGTATATACATGTACAAAGTAATTACATATTAGATATTAATTAAATAAATCATTTAGCTGTACTTTCCTTGACGAAAAAAATAGCATATGCTGGTCTTAATGCAAGTAAAGGTTTATTTATATAGCACCTTTCCCAGACATTGAGTCACAAAGTGCTTTACAATTAATGCTGGTTTTGCTGGTCTCAATGCTGTTCCTAACTAGCATTAAGACCAGCAAGATCAGCACTGAGAGCAGCAAGACCAGCATCAAAACTATTGAGGTAATGTTAGTTTTACATCTCACATTCGTTCGGTGTCACGCTGCCTATAGACCATTTTAATGTGATGGTGTCTTTGGCCTGTGAGCAATTCCTGCTTATCAAACTATTTAATAAATGTACAGAGAGAGTTAATTCAGTCGTAACCTAATGTTAAAACAGCTATCATAACAATATTTATCAATATGTGGCTTTTTGGATTCTCAGAAGCTGCAGAAATGAAAAATGTAAAACAGGAAATACGTAATTGGGACCATTGTTTTTGTTTACATCCCTCAAAATGGTGGTCTATATTATTTACCTTGGTACTTTGAATATTCGTTCTGAATGACTTGAAAACAACATTAGCACTGTTTAATTGACCGTGAACAATGTTGTGCTTTAATAGTCATTTGCTGATAATACGATTTCGCTATTTAGAGTTAAATAATTCAAAAAGAATAAGCAAATAATTATTTTTGAAACTATATTAAGGAGAATGTCTGAATATGTGAACATAAAACCAACTTTAACTTACCTCAATATCAAAACATACCTTACCAGCATATGCTGGGTTTTTTTTAGCAGGGATACGGGGTTTTTAAGTAAAATACAGACGTTTATGTTAAGCAAAATCCTGGAAAACCACATTAAACAGAGGTTTTATCTATTAGTAGACTATGATGATTACACTTTACCAGTTTAAATTGTGTTCATTACGGTTTTGAACAGCAAGTTCTCCGATGGGAGCGATTCAACGTGAGGTAAAGTTGGTTTTATATTCGCATATTCGTTCATTTAAAAGTCTCTATGTTGTTTACCATGTTACTTTGAATATTCGATCGGAATTAGCATGCAAGTTTGACTTGAAAACAACATTAACACTGTTTATTTGACTGTGAACAATGTTGCACTTTGATATTCATTGGCTGCTAATATGATTTCGCTATTTAGACTTGGCAGATAATACTTTTATGAAATTATATTATTAAGGGGAAAGTCTGAATGTGCGAATATAAACCTAACTTTACCTCAATGCGATTCAAAACAGTGAATCGTTACAAAAACCAAATAATTCGGAGTTTCAAAATGTCCGTTTCTGGCATCACTGCTTAAGTTACCGAAAAAAAACAAGTGCGAATTTGGTTCTGATTGATGATGCAGATGTGAAATGAATGGGTTTAATCACAGAAAACGAGCTCATTAACGGAAGAAAAGACACTACGACGTTACATTAACTAAATAATTATAAATAATTAACGAACAAAGATAATAACCAAACACACAGAGCGCGTTAAATGGTTAAACACAAACCTTTTCTCAGCCGAAACACAAACAGACGCAGGAGCGCAGCGCAGTCTGGTGACGTCATATAAATGCAAAACAAAAGTCCTTTTCGCTTCCCTGTGAACACAGCGCTTAAAAACTGCAGAAATAATGAAATATATCAGTAGTAATTTAAAAAACTCACATTCGAACCCAGCAGTCATTCAGTGTAGACTTTCGGGGTTTTACCCGGGGTCTGGATTACGTTTTTTTACATTTACTAATAAGTAATAAATAATGATAACTAATAAATAATTTTGTAAATCTACATATTTGATTTTTTTTTTCCTCAAATAACTGCTTTTGCTAAAATTCAAAACATTTTCCTAGATCACACTGCTTTACACACTAAAAAAATAAGCATACTAAATGCAGTAAGGTCATTATATTTACTGTAGTGGGAAGCTGCTGATGTGGAAAATACCAACATGAGGTTACATAAATATGCTAGTTTTGTTACAAGTAAGTAAGTTACAGTAAGTTACATACTAAAAATTAATTCTTAAAGCCACTTTTATTTAATCATACTGCCACATTTACACAATTACTGGTAGATCATGTCATGATCATTTATTTAAAAATGTTATCGATAAGATTGTTCAGTTCTGTGTGACAGAACAGCAGATTAAACAGCACTGATTTGCCATTGTGTTCACCAGTGCACAACAGAAATGACTGTGATTGGCTGTGAAGGTCATCAGTTCACCGAACTCACCGCTGTTTACTGAGTGTGACCACAAATACAGAGACACTGGAGCATTTTAAAGTCACGTCGATCAGCTGGTTTGTATATAAGCAGACATCTGAGCAATCCGCTCATGAATTGCGATTTTCACATGCTCTAGTGTCCCTGTATCTGTGGTTACACACAGTAAACAGCAGTGAGTTTGATGAACTGATGACCTTCACGGCCAATCACAGTCATTTCTGTTGAGCACTGGTGAACACAATGAATATTTCATATTTCATCTAAAATAAACAGGGTTGGCGCATCTTGTCAGCTTCAAATGTCAATCGGAATGAACTACCACTCAAATAAACAAATTAAACAACACAAATGATGCGTCTCAGGGCTGTTCATTCTACCTTAAGTTTGCAGGTCAGCTTTCAGGTGGTGTTTAGACATTATTATCAAGTAGGAAAATTCTAATTTCATGTTTTCTGTAAATCTTTCCCCAGAGAGGATGCGTGAGCTCTGATGACAACACACCTTTCATGATTGCTCAGACGCACATGACAACAATAACCTGTGTTTCTGTGCATATAGACTGATGGTGATTTTTTTTTTACATAATTTATTTATTAAGCACTTTTAACACCACATGTGGAACTAAAGTGCTGTACAGAACAAAGAAATCAATTTAGAGTGCATTCGGAAAGTATTCATAGCGCCTCACATTTTCCCCTTTTTCATGTTACAGCCTTATTCTAAAATGGATTAAATTCATTTATTTCCTAAATATTCTACATACAGTCCCCCATAATGACAATGTGAAAAACGAGTTTTTGCAAATTGTTGCAAATTTATTACAAATAAAACAACTGAAAAATCACATGTATGTGAAGCTCTAAATTAAGCTCAGGTACGTTTTGTTTCCACTGATCATTATTGAGATGTTTCAGCAGCTTCATTGGAGTTCACCTGTGGTCAATTCAGTTGATCAGACATGGTTTGAAAAGGCATACACCTGTCTATATAAGGTCCCAGGGTTGACAGTGCATGTCAAAGCACAAACCAAGCATGTAGACAAAGGAATTGTCTGTAGACCTCCGGGACAGGAAGGCTGGGGGGGGGGGGGGGGGGGGTTACAGAAGCATTTCTGCTGCTCTAAAAGTTCCAATGAGCACAGTGACCTCCATCATCCATAAGTGGAAGATGTTTGTAACCACCAGGACTCTTCCTAGAGCTGGCCGACCATCTAAGCTGTGTGATCGGGGGAGAAGGGCCTTAGTCAGGGAGGTGATCACTAACCCAATGATCACTCTGTCTGAGCTTCAACGTTCTTCTGTGGAGAGAGGAGAACCTTCTGTGCAGCAATCCACCAATCAGACCTGTATTGTAGAGTGGCCAGACGGAAGCCACTCCCTGCCTGGAATTGGCCAAAAGGCATCTGAAGGACTCTCAAACCATAAGGGGGGGGGGGGGGGGGGGGGGGGGGGGGGGGGTTACAGAAGCATTTCTGCTGCTCTAAAAGTTCCAATGAGCACAGTGACCTCCATCATCCATAAGTGGAAGATGTTTGTAACCACCAGGACTCTTCCTAGAGCTGGCCGACCATCTAAGCTGTGTGATCGGGGGAGAAGGGCCTTAGTCAGGGAGGTGATCACTAACCCAATGATCACTCTGTCTGAGCTTCAACGTTCTTCTGTGGAGAGAGGAGAACCTTCTGTGCAGCAATCCACCAATCAGACCTGTATTGTAGAGTGGCCAGACGGAAGCCACTCCCTGCCTGGAATTGGCCAAAAGGCATCTGAAGGACTCTCAAACCATAAGAAACTAAATTCTCTGGTCTGATGAGACTTAACTCTTAAGAGTGAATTCCAGGCGTTACATTTGGAGAAAACCAGACACCGCTCATCATCAGGCTAATACCATCACTACAGTGAAGCATGGTGGTGGCAGCATCATGCTGTGGGGAGGTTTTTCAGCAGCAGGAACTGGAAGACTAGTCAGGATAGAGGAAAACATGAATGCAGCAATTTACAGAGACATCCTAAATGAAAAACTGCTTCAGAGTGCTCTTGACCTCAGACTGGGGCGACGGTTCATCTTTCAGCAGGACAATGACCCAAAAAACACAGCCAAAATATTAATGGAGTGGCTTTGCAACAATTTGGTGAATGTTCATGAGTGGCCCAGCCAAAGCCCAGACCTAAATCCTATTGAACATCTCTGGAAAGATCTGACAATGACTGTACACCGTCACTTCCCATCCAACCTGATAGAGCTTGAGAGGTACTACAAAGAGGAATGGGCAAAATTCCCAAAGGCAGGTGTGCCAAGCTTGTGGCATTATATTAAAAAAGACTTGAGGCTGTAATTGCTGCCAAAGGTGCATCAATAAACTATTGAGCAAAGGCTGTGAATACTTAAGTTATAAATGAATGCCGTGGCGGCATCTTGCTGCGGGCGGCACGGTGAGACAGTACTAAAGAAAGAAAAACAAAAACGTGCCTCAGTAGTAATAATAATAATTCCTTATATTTATATAGCACTTTTCTGGGCACTCAAAACGCTTTACACATTGGCCGGAATCTCCTCATCCACCACCAGTGTGCAGCATCTATCTGGATGACGCGACGGCAGCCATTTTGCGCCAGACCGCACACCTGCTGATTGGTGGAGAGGAGAGAGTGACGAAGCCAATTAGGATATAGGGAGGGTTAGGAGGCCATGATGGACAGAGGCCAGTGGGCAGAATTGGCCAGGATGCCCCTACTCTTTTCGAAGGAAATTCTGGGATTTTTAACGACCTGAGTCAGGACCTTGGTTTAATGTCTAATCTGAAAGACGGCGCTCACTGAGCAGTATAGAGTCCCCGTTCTGGGTTTTGGCCATATTTTACCCAAAGTTGGGGTTTCAGGTGTAGATTGTAGAGATTTTAATCATCTTTTAAGCTTCAAGTTGGCTTCTTTGATCAAATTATTTCTAATGTCATCCCTGATTTTCTGTTAATCCAGGCTCACACTGCTATTTTAAAAAAATCCCAAATGTTTGTAGCATGTCAGACTGCATAAACACGATTCCCATGTCACATAGTAAGACAGGGGTCTCCAAACATCTTCCAGAGTTTAGCTTCAACCCTAGTCAAACACACCTGATAAAGGTCTTACCAGGTGTACTTGAAACTTGCAGGCAGGTGTGTTGAAGCAAGTTGGAGATAAACTCTACAGCAGGGGTGTTCAGCACTATTCCTGGAGATATACCTTCCTGCAACCTTGATCAAACACACCTTTCTTTAATTACCAAGTGCTCTTTCAGATCCTTCTCAGTTGTGTTTGATTTGTAGCTTAACTCTGCAGGAAGGTAGATCTCCAGCAAAAGGGTTAAGAACCCCTACTCTACAGTGACACCGGCCCTCTTGGACCAAGTTTGGTAACCTGTGCGGTAAGACCTCAGTTGTCAATGTTAGACTGTTTCTTAATTCCAAGAATGCAGAGAACATACTTGTGTTCTTGTGGAGTCCGTTCTTGCCAGGTCACCTCGGAACGAACACAGAACACATCCTTTGAGAAACGAGACACTGCATTCTTCCAGATGGTCACATCACCATCAGATATTTGTAACGGAAAACTATTGAAACATTACAGCATTCATACAACAATTTATTGTTTTCCCCCTTTTCAATATATATATCATGCATAAAACCTTACAAATATAGTCAGGTCCATAAATATTGGGACATCGACACATTCTAACAATTCACACCTGGCCATGGAACAGCTGAGAAGCCAATTGTCCCATTACTTTAGGTCCCTTAACAAGTGGGAAGAACATATGCAAACTGTTATAATTCCTACACCGTTTACCTGATTTGGATGTTTGGATGTAAATACCATCAAATTAAAGCTGAAAGTCTGCAGTTAAAGCACATTTCTTTTATTTTAAATCCATTGTGTTGTTGTATAGAGCCAAAAATTTAAAAGTTGTGTCGATGTCCCAATATGTACGTACCTGACTGTTCTTTGCTCAATACAAATAAAACAGTTTTTCAATATAAATTTAAGCAAATAAACACCCTTAATGTGGTTTTGCCTTTATTAAGATTATCATGTCAATGTTTACTTTCATCGTCTTATTTAGGGAAATTCCTTAGGTAAATAAGTTATATTTGTGAAATTCAATAATAAACAGGTATAGAATGCTGTGCTTTCCACCTCCTTTATTCAGCTGCAATGACTTCTGGGACTTCTCCAGCGAGTTTTCCACTCAAGTCTGCATCCACGCATCCTCAATATCAAGAACACATCCAGAAACCTTCACGTGTCCTCCGTTCTTGTGGTCTTGAGTTTTGGAACTGAACTTTCATGGTTGATGACGTTACACGAGAACATGAGGACGCAAGATCGCTGAAGAATGCATATTAAGAATCAGCCCGAATGAGTGGTTTGAAGTTGCCATGCTGATTGCATAATCAGATTCTGCCCTCCTACCGATTCTTGGTTTCTTATGGGATTTCCCAAATTTGTCTGAGACGATCTAATCGTGGCTGAAGTCACACAGGGCTTTAGAGAGCATGATATGTCATGTTTGAGATCTGAAGGTAGAATTTTGAAGGTAGATTTTGTCCTGAATCACTTCATAAATTTCAGTTGAGAGATTGAAAATCTTTGCATATCAATGACACGATATCAATCATTTTTCTAGATTCTGACAGTTCCAGCTCTTTCCTTAACAATAAAACAACACAAGTTTGGTGTGGTAAAAGTGTTACACATGAAAACAATAACCTTGTTTTGCAGGGACACTTTTTCCACAGTTGCCAGGTGAAAGGTCTCTAATGTTTGTGAGTTTTATTGTGGCTATTAAGGCTGCTTTTCTGTTTAAAAGCCTTTCCACATCCAGAGCAAGTGTAAGGTTTTTCTCCAGTGTGAACTCTCATGTGCATTATAAGAGCGTGTTTTACAGAGAAACTTTTCTGACATTGTTGGCAATTAAAACGTTTCTCTCCGGTGTGAAGGTTCATGTGAACTTGAAGGTTTTGCTTTTGAGAGAAACCCTTTCCACACTTGTAACAAATGAAAGGCTTCTCTCCAGTGTGAACTCTCATGTGGTCCATAAGATGTGCTTTTTGACTAAAACCCTTTTCACATCTTTGGCAAGTAAACGGCTTCTGGCCAGTGTGAGTTCTCATGTGAACTTCAAGGTTCTGAATTTGACTGAAACCCTTTCCACATTTTTGGCAAGTAAACGGCTTCTGGCCAGTGTGAGTTCTCATGTGGACTTCAAGGTTTTGAATTTGATTGAAACCCTGTCCACATTGTTTGCAGGTGAACAGCTTATCTCCAGTGTGAACTCCCATGTGGATTTCAAGGTTCTTTTCATGACAGAAACCCTTTCCACAATGACAGCACATATAGGTTTTGGTTTCCTGAATTCCTTTTGTGGATTTTTTATCAGTCCTTAAACTGTGTTTCTTATGCTGATCTACTTCCTCCATTTCCTTAAGTTCTCGAGTCTCTTCTTTCAGCACCATTAGACCTGAAGTCGACAAAAAAAGAACATATAGGCATTAATAATAGCATTTAGGCATCAATACCAACAACATGCATGCTAGCTTTAATAAGCACTCAGCTGCTTAAAAAAACGTTATCTGTAATCCCAAAATGTCTTCTTTTGAACTCATCACTTTAAGCCTGTTTACACCCGGTCACATCCTATGTTTTCTCTGATCAGATAGCTATTTAATTAGTGAAAACGATTCCATTTACATTTGGCCACATAAATTCATCTTCAAATCCCACACTATTTGCATATTAAACTAGGTTACACCGAGTAAAGCATTAGATAAACCATATTTATTTATTTTACAGAAACGTTTGCATTTTGTCATTTAGCAGACACTTTTGTCCAAAGTGACTTACAACTTAGGAGGTATTCAGCATTTCAACAAGAGGCAATACAACCGAGAAGCGCTACTCATACAAGGGAACTGTTAGTGATGAAAGTTACAAGAGCTAGGGTGAGGAGAATTTTCTTTCCAATTAAATGCTCAGGGATTTGTGGGAGGGATGAGTGTTTGAATGATACCAGAGAATCAGCAGTCCATCTGGGAATGGGAAGATCATTTCACCAGAGAGGAACATTGAAGGAAAAGAGTCCGGAAAATAATATAGAGCGTTTCTGTGATTGTACCACAAGGCCACTCACTTAGCAATAGTAGGCTCCTGGAGGGGATGTTGACTTTCAAGAGGGTGCAGAGCCAGTGGCTGTTCTGTAAGCAAGCATCAATGATTTGAACTTGATCTGAGCTTCAAATGGTAACTAATGCAGAGAGATAAAGAGAGGTGTTACATGGACTCACTGAAGACCAGACGAGCTGCAGTGTTTTGGATCATCTGTAGAAGTTCAAGAATGCAAGAACAGCCAAAAGATCATTTCAATAGTCCAACCTAGAAATGACGATCTTGGACTAGACGTTGTACAGAATGATCGATCAGGAAGGGTCTGCTCTTTCTGATGTTGACATGTTCTTTGAAGGACAGCTGGTTATGTAGGATCGGATGGATGAAGTAATTAATGATAACAGAAGCCATGTGATTGGATGGTGGTCCCTAGTAATGTGGTGTAAATTAAAAATAGAATGGGACCAAGCACAGATCCCTGAGGTATCCCTATGACCATGTGATGTGCTTTAGATAACTCTCATTTCCAGGCAACCCTAAAAGATCTGCCGATGAGGTAAGACTCCAACCAGCAGAGTAGAGTTCCAGTTCCAGCCTCGCAGAGGTGTTAGACCAGGGTCACCAAACTTGTTCCTGGAGGGCCGGCGCCCTGCAGATTTTAGCTCCAGCCCTAACCAAACACACCTGAATGAGCTAATCAAGGTCTTACTAGGTATACTTGAAACACCCAGGCAGATGTGTTGAGGCAAGTTGGAGCTAAACCTTGCAGGACAACAGCCCTCCAAAAATGAGATTGGTGACCCCTGTGTTAGACAGACAAAGCCAGGGGATAGAGGGAGTAGTGCACATTTGCCTGGTGGCGAGAGGACAGATATCATCTAGGCAGGTTGTTAAAATGGAACAGAACATTTCTGTTTCTCTACTAACATCCAGAAGTAAGAACTTGGTGGGTGAGGGAAGAGAGGATGTAAAGGTAGAGGAGAAGTGTGTGGAAGACAGAGCACAGATTGCGTCTAAAAGACATGTCGAAAGTAATGCTGAAGTGATCAGAAGTGTGTGCAAAAGTTTAACAGTGACATCTATGTGCAATGTCTTGTATAAAGAAGGTCCAGTTGAATGCCAGATTTATATGTACTTGTGAAAAGGCGCCGGAGGTTAAATGATGACATTTACATTTATGCATTTAGCTGAAGCTTTTATCCAAAGCGACTTAAACACATACACCCGAAGAGCAGTTGGGGCTTTGGTGCCTTGTTCAATGGAATCACCTCAGCTGTGGTATTGAGGTGGACATGTCCATCAACAATCCATATTGGTTCCAGGACTCAAACATGTGACCTTTGGATTGCAATCCAACTCTCTAACCATTATATTACAATACTACTAGCAGGCTTTTAACCACGAGGAATGAGAACAATATTCCTTCCAATTCCTCAGTAAATGCCCCCAACTGAACAGGAGTAAAATTTAGAATCATACACCACTAGGGTTGTCACAAAACTGGAATTCGATACCAATCTGTACTGAAATTTTACAAGCGTTCGTTTCCCTAGAACATTTGGGCGCTGTGGAGCACTTTCTTAAACAGCACTGAATTGCCATTGTATCTGTGGTTATACTCAGTAAACAGCGGTGAGTTCAGTGAAGCAAAAATCCTCATGGCCGATCACAGTCATTTTTGTTGAGCACGTGAACACAATGGCAAATCAGTGCCGTTTAAAAACGTGCAGTGCCCAAATGTTCTAGGGAAATGGACGCTTGTAAAAGTTCAGTACCGATTGGTATCGAATTCCAGTCTCACAACAACCCTTTAAACCAGGGATCACCAATCTTGGTCCTGGAGGTCCGGTATCCTGCAGTTTTTAGCTCCAACCCTAATCAAACACACCTGAACAAACTAATCAAGGTCTTACTAGGTATACTTGAAACACCCAGGCATGTGTGTTGAGGCAAGTGGGAGCTAAACCCTGCAGGGCGCCAGACCTCCAGGAACGAGATTGGTGACCCCTGCTATAAACCATTTATATCTCATTCGACGTACAAATGATTTTAGGCTACAGGAGGCTTTGTACTTCACTTGTGGCGCAGTAAAACAAATCACAAACATCCTTAACTGTCAAGGATGGCTCAGTGGTTAGCACTGTCAGCAAGAAGGTCGCTGGTTCGAGTCCCAGCTGGGTCAGTTGGCACTTCTGTGTGGAGTTTGCATGTTCTTCCAGTGTTGGCGTGGGTTTCCTCCGGGTGCTCCAGTTTCCCAAACAGTCCAAACACATGTGCTTTAGGTGAACTGAATAAACTAAATTAGCCGTAGTCCTGGACCACCTCCTGAAGTGGTTTGAGTGATCAGGTTTATGTCCTTCTTGAATGTGTTTCAGGGGGGTGTACACCTGTACTTTTCATGATCAGATTGCTATCCAACCAGAAAAAAAGCATGAAGTGACCAGGTTCCTCCTTCTTCTTTAGGATTGAATAAACTAATGGCCCATTTCCACTGAGTGGTACGATACAGTACGGTACACTTTTATGGCTGTTTCCACTGTCAAAGGGTCCCTAAAAGCGAACCGTACCGTACCACTTTTTGGTCACCCTTTCGAAAGGGTACCATTAGGCGAAGCTAGACGCGCAGCTAAACGCTATTGGTTTAAAGAGATACGTCACTCGCAGAAGCAGAATGAAAACAAAGGAAGCAGCATTTTTAAAAACACAGCCGAGACATTACACCGTAATAATATCTACATATAATAACAAGCCACAGCGGACCCAAGCTCAAACAAACCTTGTCGTCGTCTTGATGAACAGCCACAAAGCCAAGAAGAACAAAATCTGCCGTGTCCTGTTGTTGTTTTACGAGCCCATCTAAAAGTGCGAGTGGTTTCTCAAGAGAGCTTGCCGCGTGTCTATATTTAAAAAAACGAACCTTTTCATGTTAATAACGTTCTCGTGATCATTGAAGCGCTCTGATATCCAATCCTTTCAGAAAGAGACAAATGCGAGAGTGAAGCGCGAAAAAAAACAAAGAAAACAAAGCAAAAACAGCAGCAAATGATGCTTCAGCAACCTAAAACATGAACAAACTGCCATGTTTAACTATTATTATCACCTTTCGGACCATTATGAACTCTGAATGCCGGAATTCTTTTCTAACAGAGGCTACACGTGCTGTCAGTATAATTGATCTGCAGTTATAATCGACTCATGTTCATAGAAAGGTTAGTAATGAACATTTACACACAAGTATTTATGTGTGTAAAGCATCTGTTTTGTGAGAAATGTTTCTCATATGATATGTGAACGACCTGTACGGCTTTACTGTGACATTTCCTCGAGTAAAAATGACGTCATCTGAAACACGGCAGTGGAAACGCAAGCTTGATAAAGGTAACCCGTATCGACCTGTACCGTACCGTACTGTACCTCTCAGTGGAAACGGGCCATAAAGGTAAAATCAACCCATAAGTATTATACAAAACGGCGTCTTCTACAGTTCAGTGCTTCTTGATTAAAGTGTTACACATGAAAATGTAATCAACCCAAGTTAGTTTTCATGTGTAACACTTTAACCACACCACATTTGTGTGTTTTGGTTTAGCAGGGAAGCTTTTCCACTACTGACAGGTGAAAGATTTCTAACCTTTGTGAGTTCTCATGTGGTTATCCAGGCTGTTTATCTGCGTAAAACTATTATCACATTGTTGGCAATTAAAAAGTTTCTCTCCAGTGTGAATTCTCATGTGAACATGAAGGTTTTGCTTCTGAGTGAAACCCTTTCCACACTTTTGGCAGATGAAAGGCTTCTCTCCAGTGTGAACTCTCATGTGGTCTATAACGTGTGCCTTTTGACTGAAACCCTTTCCACATTTTGGGCAGGTAAACGGCTTCAGACCAGTGTGAATTCTCATGTGAACTTTAAGGTTTTGGAATCGAGTGAAACACTTTCCACACTGGTGGCAGGTAAGATCTTTCCCGCCGGTGTGAACTCTCATGTGAGATTGAAGGTTTTGATTTAGAGAAAAACACTTCCCGCACTGCTTGCAGGTGAACGGCTTCTCTCCAGTGTGAACGCTCATGTGGATTTCAAGGTTTTGTCTATGTCTTAAATGCTTCCCACAGTGACAGCACTTGAATTTATATTCGGTTTCCTGATCTCCTGTGGATTTTTCATCAGTTTGTAAATCTCGTCTCTTATACTGATCCATTTCCTCTATTCCATTAAGTTCTCCAGTCTCTTCTTTTAGCACCATCCAACCTGAAGCAAACAAATAAAAAAGTTTAAACACACAAAGCAACAGACTTGAAGATCAATATAATAGCATGTAGGCATCAAAACCAACAACATGCATGTTAGCTTTAAAGGGCACCTATGGTAAAAAATATACTTTTCAAGCTGTTTGGACAGACATACGTGCATGTATGGTGTATAGAACGTCATATTGGGGTGATATAAGCACACCCAGTGCCTTTTTTTCAATTTAACAACATAAAAAACGGTGGACCAATTGGAGCTGTTTTCAAATCGACCGCTACTTGACGTAGGAGTGCGGTCCCCCCGCACACCAATATTGATTGACAGGCGTGTCATCAAATCCTCAGTTTGTTGATTCACATCCGCCATTTTCAGCGTGAGTTGAAGCAATATCACTAAAGGAACATGCTAGCTCTATTTTTAGATGCAAGGCTCATTGGGCTCAACACAAGAGCAATATTCTCCACATTATCGCTCTAATCGGAATTATTGGTTGTATCTTTAGGTAGGTTTGCAAACATGTGTACTTCTCATTGAGTCTACCTTATACTTCAGCCGTTTGCATTTCTCGCGATCCCAGAAGCTCCCTGTGATCTTAACTAGCATGCGTTTTAGAATTCTAAACATCGGTTTCTATCAGGGTACACTCAAGTCGACGGCTGGGCGCCGCGGACCGCTGCAGAAACCTTAGAATTCAAAAATGCGTGGCGCGACGATTCGGGACACTTCATGTTTCTGGTGCGCCACAGAGAGTGTCTGGTGTGCCGTGTCGCGGCTTCGAGCGGCGCATCCGGTGCCTCAGTCAAAGTTAATTCAGTGTGCGTGGTTATTAGTTTCTGTGTACAAGCTCGGCACTTGAAACTAGCACACAGTTGGCTGTAAAACTGTACAAAGACACAAATGATTTTGTACTCTCTGCTTGGTCTGTGTCCGAGTCGTACATGTACGACTGAATTCTGATCATCTCACTCCTGCTCCTTCTCTCACTCTGCCTGTCTGTGTTGCAAACGCATAACGGGTGAGCTCATGGCCCCGCCCCCTTGTTACGTTGGGCAGGAAACCGAAACTAGTCTACATATGAAGCAACACACCCCTAAATCAGCGAACTGTGGACACGCCCCCAACATGACACTTTTTAACACATTATAATAAAAAAAATTTGAACTGAACCTAAACTGGCACACTCAGAACCACCATAATATTAATATTAAATCCT
The DNA here is from genome assembly GCF_903798145.1 of Danio aesculapii. Classification (NCBI taxonomy): domain Eukaryota; kingdom Metazoa; phylum Chordata; class Actinopteri; order Cypriniformes; family Danionidae; genus Danio; species Danio aesculapii. Next base: position 4,329,075 of record NC_079438.1, on the reverse strand, counting down.
AAAAAAAGAGGTCAACTATGTGCCCTTTAATGAGCACTCAGCTGCTTAACTCTTTCCTCAACATTGATGAGATAAGTCTTCAATTAAGAGACCATGCTTCACCAGCATTGGTGAATTTTGTAAGGCTATCTGTGTTTTAGTTATATTACGGTAGGAGAAGCCCTAACACACGTCCTGAATAAATTATGGGAACTCTGGGTCTCCTTGGAGCAAAATGTGCATATGCGCACATAAACAGAGAGAATTGAGTTTATTGCCATTTCAGCTTCTATGGCAAAAATAAAAAGATCAAATTTACCCCATTTTATAAATACAACTTTTCTAAAGTTATAAAAAAATATTCTAACAATTAAAAGTCACCAACAGCAATAAATAATACAGAGGGTAAAATAAATATATATATATATATAAATAATAATGGTAATAATGATGATAATATATAAAATAAAATCTAAAAAAGTTTTTTTAAGGTTTACTTTTGATCAAAATTGTAAAATTTTAGATTCGCATTTAAAAATATTTCATTTCAAGTGTGTCGGGATAAAAATTGCTGTCTGATGACATTAAAAATAGGGCATTCCACAGGTATATGTTTAACAGTTTGGTTACTTTTGCAATATTTGACATTTTGGTGGTTCTTCTCCTTTAAGTAAATGTGTGTCCAATGCGGCCAATGAGTCTTGTGTGTCCAATGCGGCATCTTCTATAAGTGGGGTTTATTCATAAACTAATTTCGAGAGGATCACGTGCTTATGATTTATCGCAGCCGGTCTCGTATTAAGCTAATCAGTATCATCCAATCACATGAGCCATAAGCTACTATAAATAACCACAGTCTTTAGTCCACTTTATCTTCGTTTGGAAGAAACCCCCTCTTCCTCCCCATTCTCCTCCTTCACTATAGATCGGGCGGCACGGAGACTCAGTGGTTAGCACTGTTAGCCCCACAGCAAGAACACTGCCAGCCCTGGTCCTGCCAGGTCGGTAGGTGTTTCTGTGAGGAGTTCGTATATTCTCCCCGTGTCCGCGTGGGTTTTCCCCGGGTTCTCCGGTTTCCTCCCACCATCCAAATATATACATCATGCATACCAATCAAGCATTTGTCTAGCCCCCTTTTTTCCTCACGTGTTCCCTTAGCTACTGCAGACGGGTAGTTCTGAGATCCACCGAGCTCAGGCTCCCCTCTCGCTCTGCAAACGGGAGGAAGCCCCGGGCTCGAGGATCCCTTGAGCTCGGGGCTCTCTCCGTGGACAGCATGCTAAACAAGCTTTTGATGAATCATCAGCTAAGTGTGAACTCTTGAAACAATCTCATCGTGTCTTGAGGTAAAATTTTTTTAAAGTTTATTTTCTGGGCACTGATCCCATTCTGTTTGCCATTTGCTAAGAATATAGTCTTTTATCAGTGGTTTTAGATCTGAAGGTGGGATTTTGCACTCCTTTAGCTTTCCTGTTAGGGTTGTTTTGGCAGCTTGCTCATTTCCTATAAATCCAGCATGTCCTGGGATCCAGCAGAAGACTATGTTATAAAGCTTTCTCTGTAGTTCATTTACTTTGATAAAAATGTCAATAATAATAGAGTGCTCAAATTTAAAAGAATTCAATGTTTGTCGACAGTATTTCGAGTCCGAAAAAATAATACAATTGTGTTTTCAGCATTTTCAATGTGTTCCAGAGCTAAAAAGAGAGCCTTTGCTTCTGCTGTAAAAATGGAGCTTTGATCGAGAATGCGAACGCCGTGGTGTGATTGAGCCATTACAACTGCTGCAGAAACATGACTGTCCTTTTTTGATCTATCTGTGTATATCGGTTTATGAGTAGGATACAGATTTATGTCAGCAACTGCTTGTTGATATGCATGTGGAAAAGTATCAGCCTTTTTATGCTTGCTCAGATCCAGATTAACATGTAACTTATTTAACCTCCATGGTGGGACCAGGCAAATGAGAGTCTGGTGGATGGAATCAAGATTTACATTCAGGTTTTTTATGTGTGTTCTGATCCGTACGGCGAATGGTCGAATATCGCTGGGTCTTGCCTCATACGAATCCAGAGATTGAGGTTGGAAGATAGGTTTAAACGCAGGGTTGTGTTCATTTGTCTTTATTTTCAATGCATACTGGAGAGACAATTCCAAGCGTCTAATATGAAGAGGTGGTTCATTAGCTTCAGTGGCTTTGAGCAGGTGACGTTCTGAAAGCTCCAAGGGTGCACATAAACAGATATGTATGAGCGTATGTATCTGTGTATTAGAATTGCCACGATACTGGAATTTGGTACCAATCGATACTGGAATTTTAAAAAAGTCCATTTCCTGCAAACATCTGAGGGCGGTTGAGCGCCTTCTTAAACAGCACTGAACTGCCATTGTGTTCACGTGCTCAACAGAAATGACTGTGATTGGCCATGAAGGTAATCAGTTCACCGAACTCACCGCTGTTTACTGAGTGTAACTACAGATACAGGAACACTGGAGTGTTTTAAAGCCGTGAAGATCAGTCGATTCATCAGCGGATCGCTCGTATGTCAGCTTATAAACAGACCAGCTGATCTTTGTGGCTTTAAAATGCTCTAGTGTTCCTGTGTCTGTAGTTACACTCAGTATACAGCGGTGAGTTCGGTGAACTGATGACCTTCACGGCCAGTCACAGTCATTTCTGTTTAAGAACGTGCTCAACACACTTAAAGGGCACCTATGGTGAAAAATCTACGACAGACATATGTGTAGGTATGGTGTTTAGACCGTCATATTGGGGTGATATAAACACACCCAGTCCTCTTTTTTTCTTCAATTTAACAACATAAAAACAGTGGACCAATTGGAGCGGTTTTGAGACCGTCCGTAACCTGACGTAGGAGTGCACCAATATTGATTGACAGGCGCGTTATTATTACCATATCCTCAGTTTGTTGTTTTACGTCCGCCATTTTCAGCGTGTGAGTCAAAGCGATGTCACCTAAGGAACACCCTTGCTCTATTTTTAGATGTAAGGCTCATTGGGCTCAACACATGATCAACATTCGCCATTGTTTGTAACTTTAAGTGGGTTTGCAAACATGTACTTCTCATTGCGTCTTCCCTAAACTTCAGCCGTTAGCATTTCCTGCGGCCACAGAAGCGCCCTGTCATCTTAACAAGGTGCAGCTGGAAGTGCGACCTGCTTAAGGCAAGTTCGTTATTTCCATTATAGGGGCGCGCACGTGAGGCAACGCGCAGCTCGGCGACGCAAAGCGCCATGCATTTTATAATTCTAAACATAGGTTTCTATCAGGGTACACACACCGGCACCACAAGTCGGCGGCTGTTCGCGGCGCCCAGCCACGACTCAGGACACTGTTCATATTTCTGCCGCACCATCTGAATAGTTTCATTTTAAATAACATGCGAATGTGTGCGCCTGCTGTGCCGTGGCTCTGAGCGACGCATCCAGTGTGTGATGCCCTTTAGTTATCGCCTCAGTCAAGTTAATTCAGTGTGCGTGGTTATTAGTCTCGGTGTACAAGCTCAGTAGGCTGTAAAACTATACAAAGACACAAAGGATTTTGTAGTCTCTGCTTGATTTGTGTCCGAGTCGCACATGTACGGCTGAATGCTAGTCCTCTCAGTCATGTAGCTTCTCTCTGTCTGCCTGTCTGTTGCCAAACACAGAGCAGGGGAGCTCTTGGCTCCGCCCTTTTGTTAAGTTGGGCGGGAAGTCGAAACTAATTTTCATGTGAAGCAACACGCCCCTTGTGACGGTCGTAAGGTTCTGTTAAATAGCGTCCACTAGATGGAGGTGTTCCATGATCTGGTATTCTTCTGGAGTGTCGAACAGGTGCGGTGTTTTGCCGTGATTAAGTTTGGACCAGGTGCGGAGAGTTACCTCTGATGTGCGTTTGGATAAAGACCAAGAGAACAGGACTGCGGGTGTTCATCCTTCCCTCTTCAACCCTCTTTTTTTGTTTTCTTTTCTTTATATTTATTATTTCACTTAATTTTTGATGAAATATATTTAAGTTGATTTGAATTTCTGGTTTGGATATTTATTTGGTTTTGTTGCTACTTCCTTGAGCCAGGAGGTTGTAACACCCCTAAAACAGCGAGCTGTGTACACGCCCCCTAAATGACACTTTTTAACACATTATAGTAAAAAATCTGAACTGAACCTAAAATGGCACACTAAGAAGAACCATAATATTAAATCTTAAAAATTTACTAGGTAAACAACTAATGTAAGCAGGAAATGGACGTTTTTTAAATTTCAGTACCGATTGGCATACCATCACATGGTAAAGCAGCCACACCTTAATTGATATCTCTTTTACCCTAGAACAAAGGTGTCAAACTCAGTTCCTGGAGGAACGCAGCGCTGCACAATTTAGTTCCAACCCTAGTTAAACACACCTGATCAGACTAATTGAGTCCTTCAGGCTTGTTTAAAACCTACAGGTAAAGCTACGGTCACACTGGGCTTTGTGTGTGCGAAATTCTGTCATGCGGCGCTGCGAAAAGGGGCGGGATTAAATAAGATGATTAGACATTAAAAAGTGAGCGATTGCTCCATGTTTTAAATTTCTGTCCAGAGAGGTCCTGTTTTGATCCTCGATTGGTCTCCACAGTCAAGTGATGCGATTTCGCAGGTCAGAGTTCACCAAGCTTGAACTTTGCACTGCAGCAACATGCGAAACTTGACGCATGACCCTGCGTTTCCGGTCTGACGCATTCGCGTGCGTTTGAATGGAAGTCTATGGGAGGAAAAGTCAAGTGTGACAGCAGCTTAACTGTGCAGGGCTGTGGAGTTTGACACCCCTGCCCTAGACTAACCTCAAAGGTGTTGTAACAATGAATAAACTCAGTTGACTGATTTGCACTGCTAAAATAATATCTGCTTTAAGTTGCCTTATCAAACTTCTGCTGCATCAGCGCTGTTTATTTCAGCCTTGTAGATGTTTAAATCTATTACATTGATGATGATATCTCTGAAATCCAACCTGTTTGTTCCCCAGGATCTTCATGATTCAGCGTGAACACTTCTGTAATCCGCAGATGTTCACTTTCCTCTTTAATAAACGCCATCTTTAACGTTTTTTTCCCCCAAACAGCTCCTGGTGATGCGAGGGAGTCAGTCGTTTATGGCTTTAAATCACCTGGTAGGTGGAAAAACAACATTAAAAACTAGCTCTACAAATGTACTAAGCCATGTTATAGGAGACATTAATATTTTGTGATGTGTGATTTATATTTACACTCCATGTAAACATTTGCAGTCAGCTTGAAGAGGCTTTTATTAATCGTGCTCCTCCTTCTCATTGAGTTTTCATTCTTTTGACCAGCAACTTTAAAATCGCAGAGTGAGAGTTAATAGCCTTAAATCATCTGGATGTATTAGATTTTTAGTATTTAATTACTTGATAAGATTGTAATAATAAACATTCGATAGATCATATATTAGTAGATCACACACCACTGTTAACCTCACAATCAGGTAACAATTGTTCGGTTGGACAATCTACAATCACATGGTAGTCAGGACGCTTTTTAATTATTAATTTGATGACTGACTTGCGATGTCAAGTTTACAGTGTTGTAAATCAAATACAGCTCTATATTTAGCGCGTGTGAGAATTTTCAGCAGATCAACCTCTTGCATAAGCACAGTAGGTAAGTTTATGATAATCTGTGAAAATGTATGTTGTTTAGACTATACTGCTATTCGCTGAAGCAAAGTCTGACTTATGATGTGGTCTCTGTCGCCATCTTGTGGTGGAACGTCGGCGACGTCGACCAATTTGGCATCGTACGATGTCTAATGTGAAACATCGCGATGGAAGATGGCATCGTCGTCATAGGCGGAGGTGAATTAATTATTTATGAATAGCTAATTAAGTCATAACGAATTAATTATTTGTAGCCTACAGTTTCAACTACCTGACCCGCATGGTCTTTGTTTTACCCATAAACAAATCATAAATAAATAGGTAAACACAAATTATCACCTGGCGATCACTTTTAGCGGGACTCTGGCATGAATAGGCAGAGTGACCCATGTCGTTATAATGGCGTTGATAAACTTGGTCTGTAAAAAAGGTGCAAGATCAACACCAAACAACAAACAGTATCTGAGGTTTTCACTAAAATTACTAAGCACATGCGTGAAAGCGAAAGGTTGAAGCAGTGTACTGACGCTGTGATACGTTAACTGAAAGATACAAAAGACCGAAGAGTCGTTAGATAAAGACAAGATTAACGATAAATACTCAAAATAAATACTATCCTTATAAATAAACTGCATAGTTCCAATCTGAACAACTACATCCTCGCCTAAAA
>NC_079438.1:4227769-4317769 GCF_903798145.1 Danio aesculapii | reverse complement strand
TTTAGTGTAGTTTATAAGCTAATCGCTAAAATTTTAAGGGGGCTGAGTAGAAATATAGAGGGGCTACAGCTAGGCATAGGACGATAACCATTTTCAAGGTATATCGCGGTTTGGAAAAGTCAAGGCTTTAAAACCGTCAGAATTTTCTGCAATTCCGTTCCTAAGGTATGTGCACGATTTTTTATTTACGTTTTTTAAATATTTTTTTTAGGACAACAGTATCTCCGGCAGAAAATATATCTAAAGACGCCATTTTAAATTTAAAAAAATCCGTTTTTAAAACAAACGAAGACAGCAGAAGTCAATAATTAATTCAGCCTGACATGTTTACTCTTCTAACGTATTTTAAATGTTTCTCAAAATTAATTATATTGCGTTCAAAAGGGAAAGTTTTTGTTTTTTACGCACACGTTTAAAAAGAATATATTTTAGAGCAGTAATCCCAATACCGTGATTTTTTTATCCAAGGTTTTCATAACGTCAGAATCTTATACCGGCCCATGCTTAGCTACAGCCACCCTAAAATAGGCCTAGCGACGCCAATGCCAAAGACTATAGAATTCTTACATGGACTTCATCTTAGCAACTGGATGAATGTAAAGGAGGACTAAGCAAAATTGTTTCTACTTTATAACTAATGATGAACTCTCAGCAGTACAACTTTACAATGTTTGCATTTATTATTACTTTATTATTATAACTTTCCAATTTTCATATTTGCAATGCCTGTATTTTGGAATGTTTTTGCAGTCCACTTAGAATCCAACACGGAAATCATTTTTGTTTTTTATCGGCATTGATTGTTTTGAAATTCAAACGGAACTTAAACGCCTGTGTTTTTATTTCGTACTAAATATGAGTAGGGCCAGACGGAATCTGCGGACGTTTTTTGCCATTTCTGCTGAGAATTTTGGTAAAAATCTGCGGATTTCTGCTGAATTATTTTAAGAGTATCATAACTAAAACCTTAATATGTTTAATAAAAAATAAAATCGTTTTAACTTTCATTTAATGTTTAAAATGCAAATCCAATTAGATTCACTTTATTTGGTAAACAAAGCAAGTCTCTCATATAATATCTCTACTAAAAGACAGAAAATATTAATGTACAAACTGCATTGTACATAAATCAGATGAACATTTTCATATTAGTCGATAATATTACTGTAATTAATTATAAAACTGAATAAATATAGATTTAAACACATTTACTCAAGTAAATGAACAGAATTAATGATGGGATAAAAATCTGCAGAATTCTGCGCGCGCAGATTCCGTGTGGGCCTAAATATGGCTTTCAAGCTAACAGTTTGAGGATCTTGTTGGTTTATTGCGGGTGTGTTTACATGAAGAAATCTGTGTTACAAGTTAAACACAAATTTAGACAAATCATTAAAAAAACTAAATATATTAAACAATTATATAACATGACAAAAAAAAAATTGTATAGCGATCAGTCGTAATGGATAATTTCCTAGAAAAACACAACAAAAACACTTCTGATAATGTCAATAACATTTCATTTCCTTTTAAAATAACAAAAAAACGTTAAGTTGTGTGTTATCCATGCCTAAACTAACCAATTTCCACAATAATAACAACTTATTTTCACAGAATCTGACAGTTTTTCTTAGACACATACAGACTCTCTTTTCTGGCTACGCTAGTGATTTGCTAAACAATGTCTGTGGTGTTTGATTGAGGTAAAGTTGGTTTAATATTCGCAAATTCGTTCAGCGACAGCTCCGTACATTGTTTACCATGGTACTTTGAATATTCAACTGAAATCACATGCAAGTATGACTTCAAAACAACATTAGCACTATTTATTTGAGTGTGAACAATGCTGTTTTTTGATGGATGTTGGCTGCTAATATGATTTTACTATTTAGAATTTCCAATTAATACTTTTCTGAGATTATATTATTAATGAGACAGACTGAATGTGTGAATATAAAACCAACTTTACCTCGATTGGTTTTTGTAGCATTTACACTCGAAAAAAGCGTTTCATTAAAATAATTTAATACATAAATGATATCTGAATTATGTTAGCTAATATTATACTTAAACTTACAATTCAGACACCCTTGTTATTACCTTTTGTTCACTGAAATAAATCTTTACTGGGGCTCGAACCGAATATAGCTTTGGGGAAAAAAATATGATTATCTTTACCCTTAATGGTAAATATTGTGGACTTATTTGATTATTTATATCCTTTAAAAGAAGCAAAGTAAGAAAATGTGATTAATTGGACTCGTAAAGCTTCGTTTCTCTCAACATTAAACTTGCAGTCTGACCGAGTTCGTGTTTAGGAAACAAAAAGAGACGCAACTTCTCTGCTACTCATAAATTCATTCAGTAAGTTACATTAACTTACCTAAAGCTCTGCGAGTTGACTTCAGTAGCCGTTCAGACATACAGCAATGCTTCTAAAATTATAACAACGTGTTTAACTGTTAATATTGTTTCAAAAACCTATATTAAAATATTAACGCGTAATAAAAAAGCTTTATAACAAACCTTTCTCCAGCCGCTTCACGAATCACAACACACGCGGGAGCGGCGCGGCTTAATGACGTCACATGGGAAATTCAAAATAAAGGCTCTGTTCAGAAGCTGCGTATAAAAAAAACATTATAAAAATAAAAAAATTAATTAATGTTGAAAATCACAGTTAAATATATTATGCTGCCCAATAATAGGCTGAAAACATAGTGTGAAGTACACATGATTCTGTTTGAAAATCACAGCTGCTACTCATTATAGACAGTTTAACTTCTTATTCTTTTTAAAAATGAACAATCTATGAGTTCTACACTTCTGTTTCATGCATTTTCTAATTAAAATAATAATTATTTAAAAATCCCCATCTCTTCACTTTCGTCAGCGATGAAAATTTAAGTTATTTTCACACACACACACATTCAATTCAATTTGTTTATTGTAATGTGCACAGTAAAGAAAACACGTTTTCCTGTACAATGAAATTCTTACTTTGCCGTCCACAATGAAGTCATACACATAACATACACATCATACATGACATACACATATATACACAGAAGTGACGGAAGTATAACTATAAAATGTATATATATATAAACATCTATGAATGTAAACAATATATAATACTGATAGTGGAGTAATGTAAACAGGTGTAAACAATGTATAGTAGTTCTTAAAATTGTGCTTAATATGCAAAATGTGCCTAGTGCAATTGGCTTATGAGCAAACAACAGTATAATGGCTGGAGCAGATCGAGTGCGGTTGTATGCATTAATAGTGCAAACTGGGATGGAGAATATAGTGTGCTACTGAGCAAAGAATGACACTGTTTATGTCCACTGGTTATCCGTTATCCTAAGTCTGAAAGCTGATGGGAAAAAGGAGTTCTTGAGTCTGGCAGTCCTGCATCTCACACTCCTATACCTCCGCCCTGAGGTTAGGAGTGTGAATATTCTGTGTTGTTTCAGGATGGAGGCAGCTCTCTTGTGGACTGTGCGATGGTAGATAGTCTGCAGGTCCTGATGATCTCCTGCAGTCCTCACCCCTCTCTGCAGACGTTTGCGGTCCTTTATAGTAGTGTTGCCAAACCACACAGTAATACAGTTGGTCATATATATATATATATATATATATATATATATATATATATATATATATATATATATATATACACACTTATAATTATTGCTTGTTTTGATTGGTAATGAAATGCCAGGTTCAGTTTACTGATGTTTAGAATCATCATCGTCCTTGTGCAGAGCTTATCAGTGTGGCTGTGCAACTATGCATTTATAAAACACACCAGTGTCACTTTTCGTTTGTTTGTTTGAATTAGAGCTGACCCTGATTAAAGATTTTCTTAGTCGTTCATTAAAGAAATTGAATCGGCCATTAATTCAATTTATTTCATTACGCTTACAAGCAAATACAGGGGAAACGGTATGAGTTTAAGGGCCGTGAAAGAATGTCCGACGATCAGGTTGTCCTAGCTTTCGACCACCACCCGCTCCACAATGCACTGGCCCCTTACGACTCCCCCTGCAGGTGGTGGGCCTGCAGGAGGATGGTCCCACGTCGCTCCTTCAGGCTAAGCCCGGCCGGGTTCCGTGGGAATTAACCTGGCCACCAGGCTCTCGCATACGAGCCCCAACCCCAGGCCTGGCTCCAGAGTCGGCTACACATCGCAACGACACATAGCGCAAGCTCTGTGATTGTTCGGCTTGGTAGCGCTGACGAGTGTGGGTGGAATCGAGAGCTGCGCGAGCCCGATTAAGCGATTGTTTACAAGTGTGGAGTCCCGTGACGGAGCTCCGGATGGAAAGTTTTGTTTTGTGTTTACCTCATGCTTAAAGTTGTTGCACATTCGCCGGTTCCTGCCTCCATTTTGAACCATTTGTACATTAAGGTAGCGTTCAGAAAAAACAAAACACCAGCAAAGAAACTCGACACAGAGGAACTTAAACACCTACTGCCAACTAGCATTTCGGAAGTGTTATGGCTGCACCATACTGGGCGACGTCACGGTCCTCGATGTTAAGAAACTCATAAGGGGTTTTTGAACCGCACTTAGTCTGACCTGTCACCTAGGACCTTTTTGCCTTGGGAGACCCTACCAGGGGCATTAGCCCCCAACAACATAGTTCTTAGGATCACTCAGACACTCAACCCCTTCCACTACGATAAGGTGGCGGTTCATGGAGGCCATCTCCAGGTTGGAGGAAAGTCCTTACCCCATGTGGAGGAGTTCAAGTATCTTGGGGTTTTGTTCACTAGTAAGGGAAGGATGGAATGTGAGATTGACAGGCGGGCTGGTGCAGCAGCAGTAATGCGGTCGATGTATCGGTCTGTTGTGGTAAAGAAGGAGCTGAGCCGAAAGGCAAAGCTCTCGATTTACCGGTCAATCTATGTTCCTACTCTCACCTATGGTCATGAGCTTTGGGTCATGTCCGAAAGGACAAGATCTTGGATACAAGCGGCCAAAATGAGTTTACTTCGCAGAGTGGCAGGGCGCACCCTTATAGATAGGGTGAGGAGCTCTATCAACCAGGAGGAGCTCGGAGTAGAGCTGCTGCTCCTCTACATTGAGAGAAGTCAGCTGAGGTGGCTCAGGCATCTGTTTCGGATGCCTCCTAGACACCTACCTAGGGAGGTGTTCCAGGCATGTCCCACCGGGAGGAGGCCTCAGGGAAGACCCAGGACACGCTGGAGGGACTATGTCTCTCGTTGGCCTGGAAATGCCTTGGGATCCCCCCGGAGGAGCTGGAGGAAGTGTCTGGGGAGAGGGAGAGTGTCTGGGGTTCTCTCATAAGACTGCTGCCCCCACGACCCGCTCTGGAAAAGCAGTTGAAAATGAATGAATGATGAAAGAATGTCATTTGTAACATTTTTTTAAATGTTGTACAGAAAAACTTTAATAATAATAATAATAATAATAATAATAATAATAAGCATTAAAATTCTACATTAACATCTTAAACATGCATAAAATGGTACAGACAAATCACATGACTATAAAAAAACACATGACAAAAAAAACAGTTAATAAAATTTAAGATAACATTGGCACAAATTACAACTTATGAATTTGCTAGCATTAATAAATACTTATTTGTACTAGCAAATAAATATATCACAAAGTTCAACTCTGATAGTCTAGTCGGCCTACAGGGCAAAAAGTCACATGAACAATGTAGGATCTTTCCTTAGCTTTTAAATATTTCTGTAAGTCAGTGGTGTAGTCCCAAAAAAAGGTGGTGTACTATTACCCACCCAACCCAAATTTTAAAAGTAGGCATAGAAACGCCGAAAGTCAATGTTTCTTTGATTCATTAGCAATATATATATATATATATATATATATATATATATATATATATATATATATATATATATATATATATATATAACATCAGTTACCTGTAACTATTGACTTCCACAGAAGAAAAAACAAACACTATGGAAGTCAATCTTCAATATCTTCTTTTGTTTTCAAAAGAATTAATAAAAGAAAAACCGGTCTTTAACAAACTGTACATTTAAAATAATAATAAAAATTGTAAAAAATCAGGAAAACAAAGGCAAAGCACACTTCTTCAAAAACCCAAATGCTAGCCTAGTTCATTTTTTCCATGTATTAAATAAAAATAAAACTACCACTTTTCAAATTTACAATGGCACAAATATAAACATATTAAAAAACACAAAGGCTAATTGACATATTTCACATCATAATATAAGTCAAAATAGAGAATAAGTTTTAAAGAGCCCATATTATACATGAAATAGGGTCATATTTAGGTTGTAAGGGTCTCCAACAACAGTCTAATATGCATGCAAGGTCAAACAACACTTTGATGGTCTTATAATCTGCATTTATTTTTACCTAATTATCCCAGCGACTCCCATATGAATCGTTCAGCGATTCATTTATTCCCAAACCCCTCCTCAGCGCGAAGCTAATCTGCGCTGATTGGACCGATGACAGCCTGCTGCGATTGGTCGACACGGACAAGGCTTCAGCGTGAGACAGAGTGAAATGCCCAGCAGCTAATCAACATTATAAAAGTAGTCACAGTGCACACACGCTTCATAATGGATTTTGGCTGCCAGTGGGTGAATGTAAACACAGACGATGGACTAGAAAATACTGACGACTAACTATTTTATTGAGCAAAAAGTCCAAGAACTGGCGAGGAGATCTCCTAGCCCGTCGCAGTCTACTTGCTCTTTTCACACACACACACACACACACACACACACACACATACACACACACACACACACACACACACGCACACACACACACACACAGGGCCGGCGCGTCCATAGAGGAGACCTAGGGTGGCAGAATAGAGACGGCGTGGCGCTCAGTTATATCCGCGAATCGCTCCGTTATATCCGCGGCACTCAGTTATATCCCCCCCGGTCTTCAAATTCAACCGCGACACCCCCCGGTCCTCATTGTACTAACGGGTCCCTTTCGTTTTCACTATTGGGTTGAGGGCTGCGTGATCATCCGGCCTAGAGCGTTACACACACGAGGAGACACACACACACACATTACCCTCAGAGGAGACACACACACACACACACACACACACACGTGACACACACGCCTAGAGCACCAGTTCAGCTTGCTGGGTGCAATTTAGACACCTCACCTCGAAAACTGAGCTGAACTATTTTGAAACTTGACCGTTGCATGCGTGTAGCAACAGCTAACGATCCGTAAACAAAGCGGCACGCGTCGCGTTCTCAACGTGGCTGTACACGCGATATGAGAATCAAGAGATAACCTGATACAGTTACAAGTAACAAAACACAACTAAATACATAATTTGCAAACTAGAGTAAACGAGGCAACAATTTTAATCGCACGTACTTACACTTGTGAAATGAGGGAAGAAACTGATTCATGATGCACTGATCCATTTTCTGACAGTCTTCACTGATCCTTCCTTTAACAAACTGATAAAGTCTTCTTTGAAAGCATGTAGTTTCCAGAAGCACTTGAACTGCTCAAGGCTGGGCTATATTGCTGATGTTTCATCTTTGATTAGACTGTCAATAATATCCATCTGCACAGCCTGACTTCATTCGACCGGTGTCTGTGTGTGTCTCTGTGTGTGTGTGTGAGAGACTTTTTTTCTGTTAGTGGGCGGGGCCGCAGGATTCAAATCTCCCGGGTTTGCGTGTGCAACTACTTGTGTTTCGTAGCTGCGTCATCACAAAACACCTAATGACTCGTTATCAAGACGACTCGTTTGAAGCACTATGAGTCGACTCTTTTATAGATGAATTAATAATTTTAAACACTGTACACTTACAGATTTAAGCCTTAGCTGGATATTTCACTTCACTTAGAGCTGTGTGACACACTACATGGAAGGGCATTTTCAAAAACCCATAATATGGGCTCTTTAAAACAATACAACACATGATGTTTCACTCTGATGTGACTGTGATATGCAGTTATTATGAGTACATTCGCTGAGTGGGTCCGTGTACAGACCGTGTACGTTTTGTTCACTTGTTTTCCAGTTTTAAACGGAATAAATAAAAGGATGAAAACAGACGTTTTTTGGTTTTTCTTTTGCTCACAAAAAAACGAGATTTTGGCTGGATTTTCATTTTTTTTTTTAATTTAGGGTAGGAGAACAGATAAACGACTTTAAAATTCATTATACACATGTAGGCGGTGCTGAAATGCCAACACAATCTCACGGCAATTCGTAACTTTTTGATTTAGTGGCTAATTCGTACGAATTCGTATGATCTAATTCGTACAATTTAGTACAATTTGCTCATCCCCCAATGACGGTTGGGTTTAGGGGTGGGGTTAGGTGCCACGCCTCCTTTTTAAAAATCGTACTAATTCGAACGAATTAGCCACTAAACTGACAAAACGTAAAATACTTACGTTTTCTCGTGAGATCAGGCTGGAAATGCCCATTTTCCTCTGATTGGTCAACCAAATCTGAGTTCACAACCTCGCCCTCAAAATAAAAGTCCTCTGCGATCAGCACCCAGGCTTTTAATAATTATTATTTAATTATAAATTTAAACTAAGTTGACATATTCTATCATTTGAACTACACACAGTTATCAGGCTTACATTCATTGTGTAAGTATAAATTAAATAAAAACGGAAATTAGCAGTATTATTAGACATTTGTCATTAAAATAAATGTATAGTTTACATATAGCTGCTGTGCACCAGATGCTGAGCAAAGATAGCTATTTCCGTGCAGCACCTGTCTTGTATAATCATTTCAGAGCTACTGTAGGCTTAAATAATAATGATAATTATTATTTACTAATTTTTTTTTTTATAGTTTTTAGGGCCAGAATAAGAACACACTGGGCCCTGTGGCTATAACAAATGTTTTTATTTAGTTTCCTCCTATTTTAATAATATATATATATATATATATATATATATATATATATATATATATATATATATATATATATATATATATATATATATATATATGCTATTAGCCTATTGTAATTATTTATTTGATAATTATTACTATTTTGTTGCAACGCCATAGTAGGCCTGTCCTATTTTTTGTTATTATTTTGTTATTGTTGTTGCTGTTATTATTATTGTAGCAGGGGCGTAGCCACGGTTGTGACGGTGCCACCCAACTTCTGTGCGCTGTTTGTATTGCTCTGCAATAACACTTCCGAAATGCTAGTTGGCAGTAGGTGTTTATGTTCCTCTGTGTCGAGTTTCTTCGCTGGTGTTTTGTTTTTTCTGAACCCTTTCCTTAATTTACAAGTGGTTCAAACTCGCTCATTTTGAGGCAGGAACCGGCGGACGTGCAACAACTTCAACCATGAGGTAAACACAAAACAAAACTTTCCATCCGGAGCTCCGTCACAGGACTCCACACTTGTAAACAATCACTTCATCGGGCTTGCGCGGCTCTCGGTTCCGCCCACACTCGTCAGCGCTACCAAGCCGAACAATCACAGAGCTTGCGCTATGTGTCGTTGCGATGTGTAGTTAAATTTTTTGAGCGGTGCGCGTCAGCGATGCCGACGGCCACGGCGAGGGCTATGCATCCACGCGTAGGCTGCGCCGTAGCATACACGTGCGCTTGACGCAGAAGTGTAAATCAGCCTTAAAAAATGAAGACTGCCAATGCTGCATACGTTTCAAGAGTTTCTACGGTTTTATTCTCGTGTCAAGTAGCCAGTTCATTGCTGTGACGTGCTATATTTCACGGACGCTGCATGAGACTGCAGAAAGCGCATCTTGCTTATTTTCTCAGTTTTACAAAAGCACAACTTTGATGTTATTGTGAGTGTTCATATATTTCCATGGTTATATACAGACCAGGGGCCTCATGTATCAACGCTGCGTACGCCAGATTTCGTGCTCAAGTTTGGTTTACTAACGATGAAATTAACGTGTGAATGTGCGTTGATTTGCGCCAACTTCATGTCTGGCGTACGAGTATTTCTTGTGTTTTACTTGTTGCGACTCCTTGAGGCAATTATGTTAAATGGCACACTACAAAGTATCCCACCAACACATGTTGGCCTTATTAGAGGACATGGGCGAACCGAGGGCTCTAAGGTGGCAGGGTGCGCGATGGGTGGATATTATTCCAGCTAAGTTTTATTTTATTTTATTTAGCGTAATTATTTAACTGCATATCAGGAGACCGCGGTTATCCATTAAAGACGTGGCTGTTAACAACCCACAAACCGACCAAGAGTGCAGATACAATGACGCCCATTCTCGCACTTGGTCAGTTGTAGAGCAGGCGATTGAAATGCCAGTGGCGCTTCCTTGATAAGAGCGAAGAGGTGCTGCTATACCGCCCTAACAAAGTGTTCCTCTAATACATCTGTGTCTCCCACAGACACGGATACTACCCCAGACAGTAAAGTATTGCCCACAATTGAGGCAACTCTCTCCTCAAAGGGTGTTAGTTTAGCATCCCATGTTCTCCCGCCTGTTCGGTCCACACTTTGACAGTGCGCCGCTGTTCTCCTCTTAACCTGCACCTTTACATCGGACCATTTCTTTTTTAATTCAGTCACAGTGCGATGTTCAGACCCCACTTCGTTAACCGCGTCAGCTAAACTCTCCCACTCCACTTTTTTTTCTTTTGTTATTAATTCCGGAGGACAAACTTCCAAATAACACAGATTTCCTCCGGTCTACCTCCGATAGGAGCACCTCCAATTCACATTCTGCGAAGTTTCTCTTCTGGCTTGCTTTTGCCATTGCTTTTTCGTTTGGGTTTTGCCATATCATTACCATATATATATATATATATATGGGGGAGGAGGTAAGGAGGGGTTCTCTGTACATGAGGCCCCAGGTTCTAGTATTGCGTAAGGAGGGGCTTTATTTTACAGTGGTAAAGTGGAGCATTTCTTGGCAAATTCATGATTCACTTTGTTATTTTCAGTTATAAAATACATTTAAAGAATATTTTAACACTTTCAACTATTCATGATTATTTATTGCACCAATATAATTTCAAAGGAACATTAAATGTCCGTAAACTTTTAAACTGCTTATATTGTGTGTATAAACGCAATTTGAAAAGCTCATGGAAAAAAGTAGGCATACGGAGTATACGTGCGTATATCCCTGACTACACCACTGGTTATGAGCCCTGTCAATAATCCACACATCGTCCACATTTCTGTCATATTTAATTCCCTACCTTATTGGAGAAGCGGCAGCAGCAGGTTAATCTCCCATTCACGAGTCTTCCATGCAGAGAAATCTCCTCAGGTGTTTGGATAATTCTGCATTCAGACGTTAATGACCAAACACGTCTTTATATAAGTTCAGTATTGCTGTTGAAGATGAAATATAACACAGAAAACAGCAGCGGTTAGAGTATGGCCGCTTCTACACTTAGGCTGCGTTCGAAACCGCCTACTACTATAGGTACTGCATTTGAATTTAAACGTACTACTTAGCCGTTAGAAAAGTACGTTCTACACAGTATGAATGTGAGCAGTGTGACTGAAATACGGACGTACTACATCCGCCATTTTGTCATGGTCAGGTGACCTACCTGCGTCAGTTGCGTTCATGAATTCTCTCGCGGGGCATCATGGGATAGCACAGCGTGCATGTAATGCTCACTCCAGAATCTCGCCGGAAGTACTAAGTCATTCGGGTACTTCTCGCATACTGATTTTCGAATTTTATGAATTCGGACATACTTTTCAGCTCGTACTATCTAGTATGGAAGTATGAGATTTCGGATGCAGCGTTAAAATTGGCATACTCTTTTCGACATACTACGATTTGGACATACTAATTCTATTTTCAAATATTATTTAAGACGGATAGTATGCGAATTGGGACGCTGCACAAGTGTGCACCCAAGAGAGACCGTATATGCGCGACGTAGGCCGAGTGTGTGACCGAATGCGCTATTAACATTACTATTATTTATTACTCTTACTAATACTAGTGGTGGGCAAAGCGAGGCTTCGTGAACCACTGAAACAGTCGGAGCAAATGTGTCGAAGCTTCGAAACGTTTCGAAACCCCACTCTACGGTGACACCTAGTGGTCATTTTATGTATTGCACTGAAATAGCTTCAGCTAAGAACAGTTGAGCAAATTGAGGTATTAAACCCCGCTTTGTAAGATAGGATCCGCAAGGGATTTAGTGGAGCGGTTAGGGTTCCTGACTACCCTGTGGGGATACTGGCTTCGAATCCAGACTGATGAAGCTATTTTGAAATGCTTTAATATCAGTTTGAAATGCTCTGTTCTTGTATCGTTTTGTTTCAACGTTGGTCTGACATCCGAATAAACACTTTGTGAATAAATATGTCTTGTTTTGGTCATAAAACAGGGTTGTTGCAAGATCAAACATGGTTGAGGCCAGAAGTTAACCGGAATTATTTATATTATTCAATAAATTTCCCATTGTATTTTATTAACGTCTACCTAAACCCTAAACCCAACCATCACAGTACTGTAAAATATTCATTATTGTTATACAGTGTTATACAAATGATGCTAAATTGATAACATATCAGCAGCTGTATCCTATCTAGACTACACTATAAAACAGTAACATTATTAAAGCTCATAAAATCATGAATTTGGAGTATTTGTACAAGTCGGGATTCGAATCCAAAAGTCATTTGAAGCTAAGTAACAACATGCATACGCATATCCGCTAGGCTGTATGAGACAGATGAATTTTCAGACCCTGTTTGTTAAACGCAGATTCGCCAGGTCTCGAAACGCTTCGGAACTGATCGATGCTTTGAATTGCTTTGGTCACATGACCAGGTGTTTCGAAACACTTTAGTCACGTGACCTGGGTGTTTCGGATCATGCTTCCGTGTAGTGTTTCGAAACACTTGCGCTTCGGGATCTCGATACTGCGTTGAAACGTCAGTTTCACGTCAGCCATCCCTAACTAATACTACCTATGTGGTTTCAAATAAATAAGCACACATTTGGTATCTGTTTAACAAAATTGATTAGTTTAGTAACGCAGTGACAATTTTCAGTTATATTTCAGAACACGTTATTAGACTACTGAAATCCTATTTAAACTTATTATTTTATATATATTATTATTCTTCTTCTGAGACTAAAAATCAAAATGCATCTCCTCCTAGAGCTTTCGAGCTATGACCACCAAACTCACACCAGACCTCCAAACTATTCTGACTCGGTTTGCTATTTCTTTTCCGACTGATCCGACTTTCGGTTTTCCGAAAAACGTCCCGGGACCGTCGTAAAAATCCCATAGACGTATCATTGGACCAAACTTTGTGACCTCATAACTCTGCATCAGACTGTCACACAGATTTGTAGCTGGGCTCATTTAACTCAGACTATCAAACTGCCAATAACTGATGATCTATCTATCTATCTATCTATCTATCTATCTATCTATCTATCTATCTATCTATCTATCTATCTATCTATCTATCTATCTATCTATCTATCTATTTCAAACTGCTTTAATCTATCTATCTATCTATCTATCTATCTATCTATCTATCTATCTATCTATCTATCTATCTATCTATCTATCTATCCATCTATTTCAAACTGCTTTAATCTATCTATCTATCTATCTATCTATCTATCTATCTATCTATCTATCTATCTATCTATCTATCTATCTATCTTTTTCAAACTGCTTTAATCTATCTATCTATCTATCTATCTATCTATCTATCTATCTATCTATCTATCTATCTATCTATCTATCTATCTATCTATCTATCTATCCATACTTTTTTAAACTGTTTTAATCTATCTATCTATCTATCTATCTATCTATCTATCTATCTATCTATCTATCTATCTATCTATCTATCTATCTATCTATCCATCTTTTTCAAACTGCTTTAATCTATCTATCTATCTATCTATCTATCTATCTATCTATCTATCTATCTATCTATCTATCTATCTATCTATCATGCTAATAACATGCTAATTCATGCTAGAATCATGCTAACAACATGCTACTTCATACTAGAATCATGCTAGTAACATGCTAAATCATGCTGGAATCATGCCGATTAACATGGTAATTCATGTTGGAATCATGCTAGTAACATGCTAATTCATGCTGGAATCATGCTAATAACATGCTAATTCATGCTGGAATCATGCTAGTAACATGCTAGAATCATGCTAGTAACATGCTAATTCATGCTAGAATCATGCTAGTAACATGCTAGAATCATGCTAGTAACATGCTAATTCATGCTAGAATCATGCTAGTAACATGGTAATTCATTCTAGAATCATACTAATAACAAGCTAATCCATGCTAGAATCATGCTAATAACATGCTAGAATCATGCTAATAACATGCTTATTAATACTAAAAATCAAAATGCATCTCCTCCTAGAGCTTTCGAGCTATGACCACCAAACTCACACCAGACCTCCAAACTATTCTGACTCGGGTTGCTATCTCTTTTCTGACTGATCCGACTTTCGGTTTTCCGAAAAACGTCCCGGGACCGTCGGAAAAATCCCATAGACGTATCATTGGACCAAACTTTGTGACCTCATAACTCTGCATCAGACTGTCACACAGACTTCTAGCTGGGCTCATTTAACTCAGACTATCAAACTGCCAATAACTGATGATCTATCTATCTATCTATCTATCTATCTATCTATCTATCTATCTATCTATCTATCCATCCATCCATCTTTTTCAAACTGCTTTAATCTATCTATCTATCTATCTATCTATCTATCTATCTATCTATCTATCTATCTATCTATCTTTTTCAAACTGCTTTAATCTATCTATCTATCTATCTATCTATCTATCTATCTATCTATCTATCTATCTATCTATCTATCTATCTATCTATCTATCTATCTATCTATCTATCCATCCATCTTTTTCAAACTAATTTAATCTATCTATCTATCTATCTATCTATCTATCTATCTATCTATCTATCTATCTATCTATCTATCTATCTATCTATCTATCTATCATGCTAATAACATGCTAATTCATACTAGAATCATGCTAACAACATGCTAATTCATACTAGAATCATGCTAATAACATGATATTTCATACTATAATCATGCTAGTAACATGCTAATTCATGCTGGAATCATGCTAGTAACATGCTAATTCATGCTGGAATCATGCTATTAACATGGTAATTCATGTTGGAATCATGCTAGTAACATGCTAATTCATGCTGGAATCATGCTAATAACATGCTAATTCATGCTGGAATCATGCTAGTAACATGGTAATTCATTCTAGAATCATGCTAATAACAAGCTAATCCATGCTAGAATCTTGCTAATAACATGCTAGTTCATGCAAATAACATGCTTATTCATACTAGAATCATGCTAATGACATGCTAATTTGTACTAGAATCATGCTAACAACAATAAGCTACTTTAAACTTAAAACTACTTTTAAAATTTTCAGTCTAAGCTTTCTCAAGCCAGCCTAAAGTTTGTCTCGATGAACTTTAATCTAGTTTATAGTGTAGTGTCGTATTGCTCAGAAAAATGCTTTTTATAGTTTTATATATTTTTATAGCTGTTATAGAACAGCAGATTTTGCACTTTGAATATACACAGCGTGCTGTCCATAAGTTGCTGATGTACCACGTTTAATTTGTGGTTAGTTTGAAAATGGCTGATCGGTTTTCTTTTTCTTCAGCTGTTGTTATTGTTTTGTTTAAAATGCAGTTTTTTTTTGGTGTCACCAAATTGATTCTGAATGATCATTCAGATTACTTTCATTTATTTATTTCATAACGGTTTAGGGTTTGTTGTATATTGTCACTATTTTCATACTCTAACTGTGAAGGAACATGTTCAAGGGTTAAATACAAACTTTTACGATGCTGAAGCAACTTTAGTTTTTGCCGTTTTGTTTCTGAATATATCATTCAGCTGGTTTATCACCTTGTGATATTATAATTTTTGTGCTGCTGATCTGGCTTAAATTAATTAGTGTTTAAAAATGACTACTTGTTCAAGTCTGTCTTGTGTTTTAGTTGTGAGAATGCTAATTAATTAAAACTGTGAAGCTGCCCTGTTGAAAAATCCAGCTTAAAAAAAGCCTAGGCTGGTTGGCTGGTTTTAGCTGGTTGACCAGCCTGGTTTTAGAGGGGTTTTGGCCATTTCCAGGCAGGTTTTAGCTGGTCAGGCTGGAAAATGACCAGCTTAATCCAGCTAAAACCAGCTTGACTACCCTGGTTTAAGCTGGACATAGCTGGTTTTGGCTGGGCTCCCAGCCTGGCTAGGTGGTCAATCTGGTTTTAGCTGGTCATTTTCCAGCCTGACCAGCTAAGACCAGGCTGGAAATGGCTGGAAACCAGCCTGGAAATGGCCAAAACCCCTCTAAAACCAGGCTGGTCAACCAGCTAAAACCAACCAACCATCCTAGGCGGGTTTAAGCTGTTTTTTTCAGTAGGGTGATGAAGAAAACTGAAGAATTCATCAAAAGTATAACCAAAAAACCCACAGATAAGACAAAATAAACAGATGCACAAATGAACTGAATGAAGCCCACGTTTTATTCTTTAATTAGAGATTTGTACTAAGGAATTAAAAAAGCTTGCTAATTATTGTTTTCAGAAGTGTTGCAGATCACATCTCCAACATCCACTGCACGCTTCCAAATCCACAGATTAACTTTCCACCACTTTCAGGTGTAGATTGTAGAGATTTTGATCATCTTGTTAAGCTTTAAGTTGGCTTCTTTGATCAAATTATTTCTTATGTCATCCCTGATTTTCTGTTAAGCCAGGCTCGCTAAATGTTAGTAGCATGTCAGACTGCATGAACATAATTCCCATGACACATTGTAAGACAGGGGTTACAAAACGTCTTCCAGAGTTTAGCTTCAACCCTAGTCAAATACACCTGATCAAGCTAATTAAAGTCTTACCAGGTGTACTTGAAACTTGCAGGCAGGGGTGTTGAGGCAAGTTGGAGATAAACTCTACAGCAGGGGTGTTCAACCCTGTTCCCGGAGATCTACCTTCCTCCAGAGTTCAACTGTAACCTTGATCAAACACACCTGTCTTTAATTACCAAGTGCTCCTTCAAATCCTACTAAAGCTGGGGTCACACTGGACTTTTCTCTCCATATACTTCCATCCATACGCACGCGAATGTGTCAGAATGTGGTCTTGCGGCAAGTTTTGCAGTTCGCTGAGTTGCGAAGTTCAAGTTTGGTGAACTTTGACCTGTGAAATTGCATCATATGATTGCATCCCTGCTGAAAAATCCAGCTTAAACCAGCCTAGGCTGGTTGGCTGGTTTTAGCTGGTTGACCAGCCTGGTTTTAGAGGGGTTTTGGCCATTCCCAGGCTGGTTTCCAGCTATTTCCAGCCTGGTCTTAGCTGGTCAGGCTGGAAAATGACCAGTTAAATCCAGCTAAAACCAGCCTGGTTTAAGCTGGACATAGCTGGCTTTGACTGGGCTCCCAGCCTGCCAAGTCTGGTCAAGCTGGTTTTAGCTGGTCATCTCCCAGCCTGACCAGCTAAGACCAGGATGAAAATGGCTGGAAACCAGCCTGGAAATGGCCAAAACCCCTCAAAAACCAGGCTGGTCGACCAGCTAAAACCAGCCAACCAGCCTAGGCTGGTTTAAGCAGTTTTTTTTTCAGTAGGGATGAGACCAATCGAGGATCAAAACATAACCTATCTGGACAGAAATTTAAAACATGGGGCAACTGCTCGCTTTTTTAATGTCTAATCATCTTGTTTAATCCCACACTTTTTCACAGAGCGGTACGACAGAATTTTGCAGGCTCAAACTCTAGTGTGACTGCAGCTTTAGTTATGTTTGATCAGGGTTGTAGCTAAACTCTGCAGGAAGGTAGATCTCCAGGGGTTGAGCACCCCTGCTCTACAGGGACACCGGCCCTCCAGGGCCAAAAATGGTGATCCCTACTGTAAGACAATGTCAGATGAGTGGTTTGAAGTTGTCGTACTGATTGCATCAGCAGAATCTGCACTTCTATTGGTTCTTGGTCTCTGAGGGAAAATTTGATAGTAACGGTCATTATGTGTTGGAACACATCAAACCAACAATCAAAAATCATAGGTTTTTGCCAAGGATTACAGGAATCTTTTAGAATTTCCCAAATTTTTCTGAGACAACCAAATCGTGGCTGAAATCACACAGAGCTTTCGAGAGCATGACATATTGAATAGAAAACTGTATTGCTGAGGTTTTCTTCCTGAATCACTTCATAAATTGCTGTTGGGAGATTGAAAGTCTTCGCATAACAATAATTTTGATGAGCTGATGAGTTGAGCGTTTTGTGCATGACAAGTTGGAAAATCTGAACTTCAGCAGACATTCACGCCACGTTAACCAAACAGGAGCTTTCTCTTGTAGAGGTATGATTATGACATAGCACCTATTGTTGGCGTCCTAGGAAAAATCCTCTTGCCAACACTGTTGTACAACAGTTTTTCAAACTGGGCTCGGCTCATGCTGAAGCACCACTGAAAGCTTCCATCATCCACGTATAGTGTCTGGAGGAGTTGATGAACTCACAGAACTGGGTGCACTTCTGAACGGATCTAGTGGACTCAGACACGGCTCCAAACGAATCAACGCTGTTTTTCAGCCTTCCTAGAGCACACAAACACAGCTATTCTCTCATTAATATCCATGTCCAACAATTACCTTGTTTTGCAGGGACACTTTTTCCACAGTTGCCAGGTGAAAGGTCTCTAATGTTTGTGAGTTTTATTGTGGCTATTAAGGCCGCTTTTCTGTTTAAAAGCCTTTCCACATCCAGAGCAAATGTAAGGTTTTTCTCCAGTGTGAACTCTCATGTGCATTACAAGAGTGTGTTTTACAGAGAAACTTTTCTCACATTGTTGGCAATTAAAACGTTTCTCTCCGGTGTGAAGGTTCATGTGAACTTGAAGGTTTTGCTTTTGAGTGAAACCCTTTCCACACTTGTAACAAATGAAAGGCTTCGCTCCAGTGTGAACTCTCATGTGAGCTTCAAGGTTTTGAATTTGTTTGAAACCCCTTCCACACTTGTGACAAATGAAAGGCTTCTCTCCAGTGTGAGTTCTCATGTGGACTTCAAGGTTTTGAATTTGATTGAAACCCTTTCCACATTGTTTGCAGGTGAACGGTTTCTCTCCAGTGTGAACCCTCATGTGGATTTTAAGGTTCTTTTCATGACAGAAACTCTTCCCACATTGATGGCACATATTAGATTTGGTTTCCTGAACTCCTTTTGTGGTCCTTACACTGTGTCTCTTATGCTGACCTACTTCCTCCATTTCATTAAGTTCTCGAGTCTCTTCTTTCAGCACCATTAGACCTGAAGCCAAAAAAAAAAAAACACATAGGCATCAATAGCATTTTGCCATCAAAACCAACAACATGCATCCTAGCTTTAATAAGAACTCAGCTGCTTTGAAAAATGTTATCTGTAATCCCAAAATGTCTTCTTTTCTTCTTTTTAACTCATCGCTTTCTTTGGGCCTGTTTACACCTGGGCACATCATAAGCCTTCTCTGATCAGATTTTTGAAAATGATTCTATTTACATTTGGCCCCATAAATCTATCTCTGCCAAATCAAAATAAATTCAATCTTCAAATCCGAAACTGTATGCAAATTTAACTTATATTTAAACATTTTACAGAAACATTTGCATCTAGTCATTTAGCAGACACCTTTGTCCAAAGTGCCTTACAACTGAGGAGGCATTCAGTACAACCAAAAATTGCTACTCATACAAGGGAAGTGTTAGTGATGAAAGTTATAAGAGCTAGGGTGAGGAGAATTTTCTTTTTAATTAAATGCTCAAGCGTTTGTGGAGGAAATGACTGAATGATACGAGAGAATCAGCAGTCCATGTGGGAATGGGCAGATCATTCCACGGCAAGGAACATTGTAAAAAAAGATTCTGGAAAAAGATTAAGAGCCTTTCTGTAATTTTACCACAGGGCCACTCACTTAGCAACAGTAGAAAACAAAACACACAGACATGAGACTTATATCTATAGAAAGCTTGAAGTGTCTACTTTTAAGCTTGAAGTGTCTCCCACCACCTGCAGGGGGGGAGCCATAAGGGGCCAGTGCATTGCGCAACAGGTGGTGGTCAAAGGTTAAGACCACGACAACCCGTTTGTAATGCACAGAGACTGGCTCTTGGGACATGGAATGTCACCTCACCGGGAGGAAAGGAGCCAAAGCTTGTGCGGGAGGTGGAACGGTACCGACTAGAGATAGTTGGGCTCACCTCCACGCACAGGTAGGGCTCTGGAACTCAACTGGACTTTCTTCTACTCTGGAGTTGCTCACGGTGAGAGGTGGCGGGCTGGGGTGGGCTGGCTCATAGCTACCCAACTTAGTGTGATGGAGTTTTCCCCGGTGAACGAGAGGGTCGCTTGTTTGTGCCTTCGGGTCAGGGATAGGTCTCTCATTGTGGTTGGTGCCTACGGGTGCAGAGTACCCGGCCTTCTTGGATTCCCTGGGAGAGGTGCTGGAAGGTGCTCTGACTGAGGACTCATGTGGGTAATGACAGTGATACCCGGAGAGGTGTGATTGGGAGGTACGGCCTCCCTGATCTGAATCCGAGTGTTGTTTTGTTATTGGAATTCTGTGCTAATCACAGTTTGTTCATAACGAACACCATGTTCGAGGATAAGGGTGTCCATCAGTGTGCATGGCACCAGGTCATCAGGAGATCAGATGATTCAACCACAAAGTCGATCATTGACCTCCACCCTAGGGTTTTCACCTCTAACCTCCGTAAGAGCTTTGACCAGATCCCCAGGGAGGCTGGAGACATGGAGACTGAGTGGTCCATGTTCTCCGACTCCATTGTTAACGGCTGTGGCCGTAAGGTCTGTGGTGCCTGCCGGGGAGGCAATCCACGAACCCGGTGGTGGAAACCGGAAGTAGGGGATGCCGTCAAGCTGAAGGAGGAGTCCTACAGGGCTTGGTTGGCTTGGGTTACCGACAAGCCAAGCATGCTGCAGCCCAGGCGGTTGCGGAAGCAGGAAGAGTTCGGGGAGACCATGGAGGAAGACTATCGGTTGGCCCCAAAGCGATTCTGGGAAACTGTCCGGCGCCTCTGGAAGGGAAAGCAACTCCACATTGACACTGTTTACAGCCATGGGGAGCTGTTGACTTAGACTGGAGATATTGTCGGATGGTGGAAGGAATACTTTTAGGATCTACTTAACCCCACCGACATGTCTTTCATTGAGGAAACAGAGACTGGGGATGCAGGGGTGAACTCACCCATCACTCAAGCTGAGGTCACTGAGTTAGTTTGCAAGCTCTGCAGTGGCAAAGCAGCGGGGGTGGATGAGATTCACCCTGTGTATCTTCGGTCTCTGGATGCTGTGGGGCTGTCTTGGCTGACATGTCTCTACAATATCGCATGGCGGTCGGGGCCAGTACTTCTGGACTGTGCAACTAGGGTGGTGGTTCCCATTTTTAAGAAGGGGGACCAGAGGGTGTGCTCCAATTATAGGGGATCACACTCCTCAGCCTCCTGGGGAAAGTCTATGCCAGGGTACTGGAAAGGAGTATCCGGCCAATGGTTGAACCTAGGATCCAGGAGGAACAATGCGGTTTTAGTCCAGGCTGTGGTACACTGGACCAGCTCTATACCCTTATCAGAGTGCTCGAAGGTTCATGGGTGTATGCCCAACCAGTCCACTGTGGAGGGTGCTTTGGGAGTATAGGGTCAGAGGCGCTCTGTTAAGGGCCGTCTCGTCCCTGTATGAACAGAGTAGGAGTCTAGTTCGCATTGCTGACAATAAGCCAGACTTATTCCCAGTGCATGTTGGACTCCAGCAGTGCTGCCC
This sequence comes from Danio aesculapii, assembly GCF_903798145.1. Classification (NCBI taxonomy): domain Eukaryota; kingdom Metazoa; phylum Chordata; class Actinopteri; order Cypriniformes; family Danionidae; genus Danio; species Danio aesculapii. Next base: position 4,295,921 of record NC_079438.1, on the reverse strand, counting down.
TTTGTCACCAATTCTGTTCATAATTTTTATGGACAGAATATCAAAGCGCAGCCTTGGGCTGGATGGGGTTTGGTTCGGGGACCACAGGATTTCATTTCTGTTATTTGCAGATGATGTTGTTATGTTGGCTTCATCGAACATGGACCTTCAGCATGAACTGGGGCGGTTTGCTGCCAAGTGTGACGTGGCTGGGATGAGAATTAGCACCTCCAAGTCCTTCATGACCACCACAGCGGCTGCTCAGGATACGGCCTGGTCCAGGATTATGGAAACCTTGGGATCATCTCATCGCTGGTCTTAGATCGAATCAATGGCACTGCATAGTGTGCAATAGTCCGTTGTGGTAAAGAATGAGCTGAGCCGAAAGGCAAAGCTCTCGATCTATCGGTCAATCTACATTCCTACTCTCACCTATGGTCATGACCGAAAGGACAAGATCTTGGATACAAGCGGCTGAAATGAGTTTCCGTCACAGGTGGTAGGGCGCACCCTTATTAATAGGGCGAGGAGCTCTGTCACCCGGGAGGAGCTCAGAGTAGAGCCGCTGCTCCTCCACATCGAGATAAATCAGCTGAGGTGGTTTGGGCATCTGTTTCCGATGTCTCCTGGACGCCTACCTAGGGAGGTGTTTCAGGCACGTGCCACCAGGGAAACCCCTGGACATGCTGGAGGGACCACGTCTCTCGGCTGGCCTGAGAATGCCTCGGGACTCCCCCGAGGAAGTGTCTAGGGTTCTCTCCTAAGACTGCTGCCCCCGCGACCCGGCCCCGAAAAAGCAGTATAAAATGAATAAATGAAAGTACAAAGCAACAAAATGCAGTTTAGGTCTAACCAGGAGTGCAATAGCAGCAAAAGCAGGATACAGGTATAAGTTATAAAGTGCAGTTATAGAAAAACTACGATGCTATTTACAGATGGATGGATTTTTTTTTACAAATGGAAAAATCTCTAACCTTTGTGAGTTCTCATGTGGCAATTCAGGCTGCTTTTCTGTGTAAAACACCTGTCACATTGAGGGCAAGTGTAAGGCTTCTTTCCAGTGTGAATTCTCATGTGAACATGAAGGTTTTGTTTTTTAGTGAAACTCTTTCCACACTTTTGGCAGATGAAAGGCTTCTCTCCAGTGTGAACTCTCATGTGGTCTATAACGTGTGCCTTTTGACTGAAACTCTTTCCACATTTTGGGCAAGTAAACGGCTTCAGACCAGTGTGAATTCTCATGTGAACTTTAAGGTTTTGGATTCGAGTGAAACACTTTCCACATTGTTGGCAGGTAAAATCTTTCTCGCCGGTGTGAACTCTCATGTGAGCTGTAAGGTTTTGATTTCGAGAAAAATGCTTTCCACACTTTTTGCAGGTGAACGGCTTCTCTCCAGTGTGAACTCTCATGTGGGTTTTAAGGTTTTGTCTATGTCTTAAATGCTTCCCACAGTGACAGCACTTGAATTTATATTCGGTTTCCTGATCTCCTTCTGTTGATTTTTCATCAGTCCGTAAATCTTGTCTCTTATACTGATCTATTTCCTCCATTTCATTAAGTTCTTGAGTCTCTTCTTTCACCATCATTAGACCTGAAGAAAACAAATAAAAAAGTTAGCCCCAGTTTAAACGCACAACGCAACACACTTGAAGATCAATATAAGGTTAGCTTGTTAACTGTGTGCTATCTAATGTTATGACTGTGATTGGCCGTGAAGGTCATCAGTTCGCCGAACATACCACTGAGTGTAACCATAAATACAGGGACACTGGAGCAATTTAAAGCCATGAAGATCAGTTGGTTAATCAGCGGATCGATCTTATGTCAGCTCATAAACAGTCCAGCTGATCTTTGTGACATTAAAACGTTCCAGTGTCCCTGTAACTACGTTCAGTCAACATCGGTGAGTTCGGTGAACTGATGACTAATATTAAGTACGTGAATAATGGCAAATCAGCTGTGTTTAGGACTGCGCTCAACAGCGCTCAAATGTCAACAGGAAATGAACACTTCTAAAATCACATCACTGATTAGCCGCATTTCCACTGTTAGGTCAGTTCGAGCCAGGGCTTTTATCGGGTCAGGCTGTGCCAATATCCCAGGAGCTTGAGCAGTGAGGCCGAAATCATGTCACGTTTCCACTGTCGGGCTAGTAGCTTGCAGCATGGCACGCAAACCCTGTCCCCGGAACATCCCCCAAATCAAATATCACACAACCCGCCCAGTTCAGCGGGAATCAGGCAGACAGATAAAGCACACAATCGCATCAACACGAAATGATTTAAATGATAACTCGGTATAAAGCGATGCCGTCTACCCAAACATACTCGTTTGGGTAGACGCCATCAAACATTAAGCCCAAATACTCCGGAGACACATAAAAAAATGTTCCCTAGGCTATATGGCACTTAATAGGTAATCCCCTTTATTTAAGAGAATAAGTTAAGGATGTTCCATAGCATTCACCAAATGAAAGTTACTGGCTGCTGTGTCTTTAATGTGGTGAAAAGTAGGGCTGTAACAACAAATGGATTAAAATCGATTACTAAAAGCGCCGGCAACAAATTTCATAATCGATTCATCGTGTCGCGCGACGCAGAGACGTTTGATTATTAAAAAAAAACCTTAGTTGAGCGCAGAGCGGAGTGAACGCACTCTGCCTCTCTCGCACACTGACGCCAGCAGAGTTCGGCGCCTCATAGACAGGACTGAGCAAAAAAACGAGCAAGGAAAGACACATGGCGAAGGCAGAAAAATCTGTGCGACTCTAGTCGTCAAAGGCGTGGGAGCATTTCACACTTATGAAAACTAAAGAAGTTTGTTAACGGCCAAATTTGCAAAAAGTGATGACGGGAGCACCACGGCAGTGATCCAGCACCTGAAACGCAAACATGTTGGAGTCTTTGATGAGAAGGAACAACAGCAGGGTAAATCACAACAGAATCCTGCTTTTATTATGCTTTCCTGATCGTTTCTTGTTTGGTGAATTGTATCAGTGTGTATATCTATATGTATCAATATTATGTATATTTTAATGTCTGACCGAAGATGAACCTAATAAAATAAACAATAAAAAATAAAAAGAATCCTGCTTTTGTTACGTTTTGAAGTATGGAACGTAAAGTCCCTGGTGCTGATGTTTACTTGTTATCCAGCTTGACAAACTGAGCTTTGGTGCATTGGCTGGCGCTGAGCCAGAGAAAGACGTGTCATATTATAACAGTTAGGCAGTGTTTTTAACCACCCAATGCTTATTTTATATTTTAGACATGTAAATACACACAAGTACTAGTAAAACAATACATTTAGAGTTTGTAAAACACACAAGAAAGTCTATGGAAGTCTAACAATCCATTCAAATATAATTTGCCGATGTGTGTTATTCAGATTAGATGCAGGTAGTGAAAGTAACAAGAAAGTTCAGCCTATTCTTCTCCAAGCTGGCCAGCCACTTGCTTGCTTGCATTTTGGGAGTAACTGATGAATTTACGCGCTGAATCCTGCGTGTTCTGCTTTTATGAATGAGACATAGCGACGGCCATCTCACGTTACAGATCACGATCAAAATCATTTATGGGCCATTCTTCAACTACGGGTACTTTTAGCCTTGTGAAGTTGAGTAAAAAAACTTATCCAAAAGTAGCGTAACGTAGCCTCATAAGTTTAAACAATTTGTCTAGTTTTAAGATCTGTAAGAGGACAAACATTTTTTCCATCGTGAACTGACCAACTGTCAATTCCACCGCATCTCAATATACAGCTTTTATTTCAAAATGAAGTCAATGAGGCAGTCAAACATTGTCTAAGATCATTTTTACATCTAGTTTAACCAATCTTTCCACAATATATACAATATTTATACATTTATCAATGAAATAAATAAGTGGTATGCTGAATTGTACACCTGTCACACTCTAAAATTTTATTTAAGAGCTTATTAAATAAACTGAATTTATATATTAAATAGAGCATGAACTCATACATTGTGAATAAATTTTTAATGTGTGTTAAAAACCTTTAAAATATTTTTTTTAAATGTGTGTGGGGATGGAAATGACAGTGGTGGAAATGACATTTCAACTGTTTATTGTGAATAGCTTCACCGATTGGCTTTGAATTGATACTAGCCTTTCATGTAACAAAACACTCTTATTTACCTTGATTTTGTTTGGTTTTTAAAAACACCTTTGAAGGTACAGCGTGTTTGGAAATGACGTAGAATAAATGTATTTCCTTATCAAGCAATATTTACCTTGATTTTTCGTCAAGTGTTGTTGATGAAAATGTAAATTCCCTCCATCTTGAACATGTGCTCAGATGGCACTATTCATTTTCATAGAAACCACCTAAATAATCTTACACACAATCTTTTTAAAGCGACATTACAGTGTTGTGGTGGAAATGACACCGATATTGTGCGACAGCTATGTTTTGTATAAAAAATAATATTGATAATAGTCTCTCATTAATGACTATAAAATATTTAAATAATTGCACTAGTGCTTAGTTAGGATACATTAATAGACACCAGATAAATAATATTTTAAAATGTTATTTTCATTGTTGAAGTTTAAACATCTGGGGGCTCTATTTTGATGATCCATGCGCAAAGTGCAAAGCGCAGGGTGCAGAGGGTGTGTCGGAATCCACTTTTGCTAAATTAAGGATGGAAAAATCCGCTTTGCGCCGTGGCGCATGGTCTAACGGGGTTGAACTTATTTTCTTAATGAGTTATATGTGTGTTTTAAGAATAAACCAATAAGAGTCTCATCTCCCATTCCCTTTAAAAGTCAGTTTGCTATTTACATGACGGATTTATTGTTTACATTACAGCGTGAGAATGAGAGATGAGCCTCCTCATTATTAACTTTCAGTTTTGCTCTCGTGGATAGGGAAGCCTTGTACGCACAGACATCCATTGGCCTATAAATAATTAATTTCGTTTGTTAAGCGCGCAGATTTGTTTCAAAACTATTTCTAAATTCAGTTCTAATTTCCAGCAAACGAATAAATGAACAATAATAATGAAGTGTGTTAAAAAACCTGAGTTATATCCAAATACACATGCTGTGCCCCATATGGTCTAAAACCTGACAGGTGGGCAAATCTAAGCTTGTTTTTAATAAAACAAATATAAATATGCAAATAATACTGCTAATAATGATAACTTTATTCAAAAACAAATTGTTATTAATAAATTGAAAAAGCCCCCCGAGATGAAGAAGGCATGAAAGTTTGGTTTTTATATTGATGTTGGCTTGAAAATAATATGTTAATCCTTTATATTTATATCCTATAGGCTATACATCCTTATGATATCCTATATATATCCTTAATATTTTAATTATTTTTCATTTGTAAAGATATTTGCGTATTCCTGTACACCCTGTCTATATTAAGCAATGTGTAAGCGCGGCGCACAACTAACGCGCTCTGCCCTGGACAATAGACCAGCTTCAATCAGATCTATTTGAACCGTCTATTTAAGTTCCTCAAATTAGCAACGCACCAGCGATGCGCCTTAACACACCTCCTTTTTGAGACCAGAACTCCTATAGGCGCACATATGAGCGCAAATGCATTTGCTATTTAAACAGCGTGGGGCAAAACGTCAAAACGACTCTTGCGCCAAGCTGAAACTAGCAAACAACTATTGCGTTGCGCCTCGCGCCGCATTGCGCCGGGTGTATGATAGGGCCCTGGGTGTGTGACAAGGTGAAAACATCGATTTTGACAGCAAAAAGGAGGTTGAATATTATTAAAAAAAATTATAATAGAAAGCTAGTATTTTTTTTAAGTAGGTTTTATTGTTAGTTTAACAAAGAAAGAGAAATTTGAACAAAAATATATATATTTTTGGATCTATGATTAAAGGACATAAAAGTGCCCGTAGTTGAAGAATTACCCTTATACGTCTTTTAACAACAAAAACACACACGTTTTTGTGAATTGGAATATCAGGTAGCTGATCACATGATGCAGAAGCCTCTGAATACTTTGTATTGAAACGGAAAAGCACAATAAAGGGGATACATCTGTCATACAGCGCTATTGTGGCTGCGGTGTATCCTGTGACAAACATGACGCATCGCCACGGAAACACATAAGGGCGAACGTTCTAAAATAATGAGCGCGCTAACAAAAACTCCCTCCTGGGGCCAGATAGAATCTGTTCAACTCCGCAGCGAAAGGGGTTAATAACAGAAAGTAAAGCAGCGGTGGTATAGTTACTTTGCATTGCAGGACTTTTATTCGCTCGCTTTTTTGGATCATTAATTTTTCCATCTTGTCATGATTACCAGCGATCTCTAACCACCAGAGGTCGCTGGTAAGAACTCACTTTCACATGGACTACATCTTATGAACTACAAATTCAGTCATGCCACACACACACACCTGCTCCAAGTCTCCACTGATTAGACTCCCACAGCTGATGCTGCTTCTGGACTAATTACACACACTACTTTAGCAGCGCACGCACTCACTTCCTTGCTGAGTCTTGTTTACCTGTAAAGTGACGATTCAAGCGGTTTCCTTAGTCTTGTTTCTCCGTGTTTTGACCCTCGCCAAGTTTGTCTGTCCATGTTCACTGCCTGCCTTCCGACCTCTCGCCTGTTATAGTGACTACGATTCTGGATTTGCCTTTATTCTTCTGTTTGCACCTGTGTTGACCCTTGCTTGCTTGACTACTGAATAAACCTGCACTTGGATCCTAACGTTGGCTCTGTCATCCACTTGTTACACATCTGTAGTCATGTATAGCTACACTGCAAAAAAAAAAAAAAAGCTTTTCTTAGTCATTTGGTCTCATTTCCAGTCCAAATATCTTAACAAATCTGAAATCAAGACTGGACAAGAAAAACGGCATGAGAAAATGAAGCGATGCTTAAAACTTCTGCTTGGGATTATATCTCATTAAGATTATTTTTCTTACCTCGTTGGCAAATAATTGTGCTTGTTTTAAGCAAACTAACTTAATTTTGAGGTGTTTTTTCAGAAAACAAGACATGATTTATTATGCTACTTAATGCGTCTCGTTTTTCAGCGAAGAGCCATTTTAGAATTGTTATCAAATGCATTTTTAAAGAGCCATATGAGTCGTGTGTATATAACAAATTTATTTAGAAACAAAACCTTTATGTACATGCTCAACTCAAAAATAAACAAATATGACGCATCGCAATTAGGCTTGTGCCGGTATTCAGTAATGCGATAAATCACGGTAATGAATATGCACGATATTGTTATCGCGGGCACTTCAAAATACCGTGAAAAATAATAGATCCGAATTTATATTCTTAGAACGCGCCTTAGCTTATTTTCCATCAACCGCTTGAAGAAACACTGCGTATATGCTGCGCAGAACTGATGCGCACTCTGATGTAAACAATCCCCAAATGTAGAAGCACTGTGTGCAAAGCGCGCGCCGCCGCTGCCACCGCACTGTAATCCTCACACGAAAAAGAAGCATGGCGGAAGGAGGAACGCTGCCGACAATTTATCCCCCTTCAGCTTATTTTCCATCAACCGCTTGAAGAAACACTGCGTATATGCTGCGCAGAACTGATGCGCACTCTGATGTAAACAATCCCCGCATGTAGAAGCACTGTGGCACACAGTGCACGCCGCCGCTGCCACCGCTCTCTAATCCTCACACGAAGAAGAAGCATGGCGGAAGGAGGAACGCTGCCGACAATTTATCCCCCTTCAAAAAAAAAGTCAGAGGTTTGGAAATATTTTGGGTTCCAAAAAAATGCACAGGGATTGCTGATCGAAGACGGTTTCCCTTTGCACATTCACTTTGATATAATTGCTCAAGTTTACTTTTATATTGTGTATTATTTTATTTATATTTATTTGTATTTAAATGTTTGAAGTACTTTTAGTTAATTAAAAAGTTATTAAAGTTACTAAGTTGATGAAACTGAAGTTTTTTGTGTTTTTCTACCTGTTTCTCTAGTAAAATTACAATATCGTGATAATACCGCATACCGTGATAAAAGCTCAATCAATTAATCGCAGCATGAAAATGTGATACCGGCACATGCCTAATCGCAATGTATGAAGAAAGAAAAACTGATTTTGGCCATCGCCACTCATGAATGTTTGAATTTACATGTGTGAGGGTACCATAGAAATGTAACATGCCCTTTATTGTTGTCATGATTCAAGTTAAACCACTGCACCATATATGCGCATAGGTTGAAACGTCCTTTTATTGTAAACAGAGTTCTTATTCATTTTGCTGTAGAAAATACAATATAAAGGAAATTGTAATAGTTTTTCAATAGGAAGCTGATTTCTAGTGACAGTTATAATTTATTACATTTTGAAATATTATTGAAGAGAGGCAGCTGGAGAGCCACATATTTTGCTCGCTGCAGAGCCACTTGAGCTCCAGCGAGGAAGGAGGAGCTGGAGCTCAAGCTGCCCCTGCTGGAGCTCAGCTCTGCCCAATTGGCTCTGCAGTGAGCACCACTTGGGGTATATTTTAGGTCAAAGAGCCGCATGTGGCTCCTGAGCCAGAGGTTCTATACCCCTAGTCTAGTATGTATCTTGATTTAAGATTTTTTTTTTAAATATTTGGATTGAAAACTGGACAAAACTAATAAGTTTATTGTTGTTGTTGTTATTATTATTATTATTATTATTATTATTATTATTATAACAGCTCAGGGATGTTCAAGGACAACATGTTTGTGCACTTTCTAAATATATTAGTTCTGTTTTTGAATAAAGGGTTGGAAATGAATGCTTTTTAAAATTTTTATTCATCGATTAATCGAAAAAATAATCGACAGATTAATCGATTATTCAAATAATCGTTCAACCCAGGCTCATTCTGAAAACCTCCCGGGAGGTACGTATTTTTGCAGTTTTTGGTTTTCGTGAATCTGCGAGAGGCCGCTGTGTACGCCTTTTTGGCTTCTCAGACGTCTCCCTTCTCAGACGTCGTGCCCACACTGTTCTCGCGTGAACCCACCAGAGGCCGCTGTCAAACCGTCTCTGTCTGACTAGCTGAATGATTGACTGGGCGACCAGCCAATCGGCCGGCCGACCCACCCTCCTCCTTCCCCGAACCCAACCAATTTTACCGATTGACCCGCCCGCCCTAAACCCAACCAACAATTTACAAAAGCCGTCCAGAAAAAGAAAAGCCCTCGACCGATTTTTTTTTTTACCACGTTTTCGAATTTTACCACATTCTCACCCTGTTATGAACTTCTTCACTTTATTTCTTGGATTCTGTTTTAGTCTTGCCTGATTTCTGGAACCACTCTTCCCCGGACTCGAACCCGGTCGTCGTCGTCGTGGTGGTCAGCTTCTCTCAAGTCCGCTGACGTACAGGACGAGCTAACCGGACAAACTGGTTGCGGCGGGAAAGCCCTCCACACGAAGGTAAGCGGTCAGCCGGCATGCGCTAAAAGGAACGGCGTCATACCGCCCCGCAGCGTTCGCTTAAAAAATTAAATGCAGCCATACGTATCTCCGGCTACATAATTCGCAGTCTCCAGAAACGTTCTCGGGACTACGTTTTCAGAATGAGCCTGGGTTGTAATCGTTAGTTGCAGCCCTAGTGTAAAGATTATTATGCGTTAATGAAACATCAAGGAGGATGCAGCAAAGAAATATCACTTATTAAATTAAAACTGCTTTATTATTTCATGCAACACCCTTACATTTAAAAGGGAAACATACCCTCATAAGCAAAAAAAAAGAGCCATAGCCTATGAGGCATAGGTCTCAACTCGATTCCTGGTGGGCCGCAGCTCTGCAGAGTTTAGCTCCAACCCTAATTAAACACAGCAGATCTAACTAATCAAGACTACTATGGACTATTAAGCAGGTGTGAGCTGGAGGTGGTTGGAGCTAAACTATGCAGAGCTGCGGCCCTCCAGGAATTGAGTTTGAGACCGCTGCTATAAGGTGTTTTATTACTATTATTGATATTTTAAACTGACCAGCTATGTTTTTTTTTCCTTATTCAATAATTTTTTTTTAGCACAGGTGCTTGTGTGAGATTGGAAAACTAGTGTAATGGCGTCACACCATCTTTACCAAACTTAGGCAAACTCCGCCTCTCCTTTCACTCCCCGGCTGGCCCTCTTTGGCTCAAGATATTCGGTGGGCCAAAAAAGGCCAGCCGCTGGCCCCGAGGAAGCCCCGCTTTGACCCGCTCAGGCTCCGGAAGTGACAATGGAAACGCGACTGGCCCTGGCACGCTAGCTTTAGCTTTACCATCACATGGTTAAATGTTATCCCCCTAGAACAAAAGTGTCAAACTCAGTTCCTGGATTGCTGCAGCGCTGCACAGTTTAGTTCAAACCCTAATTAAACACACCTAATCAAACTAACTGAGTTCTTCAGGCTTGCTTGAAACCTACAGGTAAGTGTGTTGAAGCAGGGAACTAAACTGCGCAGGGCTGCAGGAATTAAGTTTGACACCTCTGACCTAGACTAGCATCAACATTTCAGATGTGTTGAAAGAATTAATAAACTGAGTTGACTGATGTGCACTGATAAATAATATCTACTTTAAGTTGCCGTTTTGTAATTGTAAATGTGTTTAAATTCATTTCATTTATGATAATATCTCTGAAAACCAACCTATTTGTTCCTCGTGATCTTCTTGTTTCAGTGTGAACACTTCTGTAATCCTCAGATCTTCACTCTCCTGTTTAATAAACGCCATCTTAATGGTTTTTCACCTCAAACCGCTCCTGGTGATGTGCGGCAGTCAGTCATGTACGGCTTTAAATCACCTGTTAGGTGAAAAAAACAATGACGTTAAAAACTACAAGCCATGTTGAAGAAGACATTAAAGTCCGCATGAACCAGAAGCTGCGACTGTTATTTTTGTATTGTATTGTGACGCAGTTCCTAGAGAAACAGAATATTAGATGGAGAAAACAGTGGCTTGTTTTTTTCTACTGCGAGCTGATTGGATGCAGTAAAGTAGGCATTTTATTCAGAAAGATGGGGAAAAGACCTAACAGACACGTCCTGCACACCATTTCTGTTTGTTGTCACTGACAGCTGGAGGGGCGTGGTTAAGTATGTTAGCCACGCCCAATACCTCAGATATACGTAATCGTAATCCGTCAACCGAAAGTGCAAGATCTTGAGGGCTGTTTTCTTTGGTTCTTAATATTGACCCTCACAGATGAGTTGTTCACCACAAAACTAGCAACGTGAGCTAACAAAATCAACATAGTTAGTTTTGATTTCATGGGGACTTTTAACTTTTTATTATGTGTGATTCATATTTACACTCCATGTAAACATGTGCAGTCCGCTTGTAAAGGCTTTTATTAACCATGTTCATTGTTCTCAGTGAGTTTTCATTGTTTGGACCAGCAACTATACCAGGGATCACCAAACTTGTTCCTGGAGGGCCGGTGTCCTGCAGATTTTAGCTCCAACCCTAATCAAACACACCTGAACAAGCTAATCAAGGTCTTACTAGGTATACTTGAAACAATCAGGCAGGTGTGTTGAGGCAAGTTGGAGCTAAATCCTGCAGGGACACCGGCCCTCCAGGACCGAGATTGGTGACCCCTGAACTATACGCTTATTTCACGCGGCCGCCATTTTAGAGAACTAAAGCGAGGCTGCGGTGGGAAGAAACCCGGAAGTATAGGACCAGCACTGTAAAATTGCAGTAACATGCTGTGGACTACAAATAGCATTCAGTAAGTTTAATTTAAACAATTAAAAGCATATTAGCATCAAACAACATCACAATCTCTTTAAGAGTAATATGTTCAAGTGTCCTCCTAGGCTTGAGTTCATCGCACTAGTTAAACACCGTGGGGACGCTTCCCTGCTTCAGCCTATGTAACCCGGTGAGCGATAAAACACTGCAGTCCTCTGTAGCACACCCTCGTGTTGTCTTTAATAGTGTTCTCCTGGTACTGAAGTCTTAAAAACGTCCATTTCCTGCTAACATTCAAACGCAGCTGAGCGCGTTCATAAACAGCGCTGATTTACCATAGTATTCACCAGTGCTCATCACTTTACCGCTCTTCACCGAGTGCACACACAGATACACGGACACTGGAGCGCGAAGCAGCCGTGAAGATCAGTCGAGTCATCAAGCAAATCGCTCGTCTGTGTTTGTACTCGGTAAACAGCGGAGGGTGAACTGATGACCTTCTCGGCCAATCACAAGCATTTCTGTTGAGCACGTGAACACAATGGCCAATCAGCGCTGTTTTAAGAAAGCCATCAACAGTGCTTTAAATGTTTCAGTAAATTCAGTATCGTGACGAGTCTAATTCAGTGAAAGAATCAGTTAATTAACTCGAGTTTGATAAAAGGCGTCTAAATCGTGTGTTTGGGAAAGAAAACGTTAGCTAACTAGCGCCATTTCCCTTATTTTAGCTGCAAATGAGCTCTGATATCTCTTTTTATTTTCACTATTCATTCATAACGGACCTTCGGGTCACTCGGAAGGCGGTGAAATTATAAATTTGTGTCGCTTTGTCTTCGCTGATAAGATATACAGCAAGCTACACAACGTTCCTATGTAACTCCAAACGATACTTCCGGGTTTCTCCCCACCGCAGCCTCAATTTCACTTTTAAAAATGGCGGCCGAGTGAAATCAGTCTATAATCACACAGAGTGTGAGATATTAGCCTCAAATCACCTGGATGTATGCAATTTTTAGCCTTTAATCACACGATAAGATTGGAATAATAAGCATTCGATAGATCACATATTAGTAGATCACTGTAAACATCACAATCAGGCAACAATTGTTCGGTCGGACAGTCTACAATTACCTAGTAGTCAGGACGCTTTTCAATTATTAATTTGATGATTGACTTGAACACACTGAACGTGCTTTTTTGCGTTGGGAGGCGCCTTTTTTAAATGATTTACTAACGGCCACGAGTGTTTTGCGTGCTATTAAATTGTATTAATATTAACAGCAGCGCTCTTGCACATGGCGCAGCTGGTTCGTTCATTGCTTAGTGACAAGAAAAGTGCACCTTTTTAGGCACATTCGGTGCAAACGGCCCACGTATGATGTCAAGTTTAGTGTTGAAATCCCTAAAATTTACCCTTAACCCTTAAATATAGTTCGACAATTTGTGTGTGAGAATTTGCAGCAGATGAGCACAGTAGGTAAAATTATGATTATCTGTGAAAATGTATGTTGTTTAGACTATACTGTTATTTGCTCGAGCAAAATCTGACTTATGATGCGATCTCTGTCGCCATCTTGTGGCAGAAGGTCAACTACTTTGCTCTGTTGATGGCCTCCGATGCGATGAATCTCTGAAATTATATTTAAACTAGGCACTGTGCTTATAAATAAACTGCAAAGATCCAATCTAAACAACTACATCCCAGTCTAAAAAACCCTCAATAGTACATTATGTTGTCCAACAGCTGCAATATTTGTCAAACTGTAGCGAGCTTATTTCTCTGCTTGTCTTGAGGGCGGAGTAATACACAAAAATGAAGAGGCCGTACGAATGCTGATATTGCAGAATATTACAAGGCTATTAGTCAATCAGATTCAACAACCCAGGCCCGTAGCCAGCCTGGTGAAAGGGGTGGTTCTTTTTTTCTCAAAAAGTGGAGGAACGTTTTTGCAGTTATACACCTCAGTTTCTATTTGATTATGAGATTTAAATTCTGCATTTTAGTGACTTTTTTCACTGGATTAGCTAGTCAGATGTCATCATAACCACACTTTTTGATGTACTAAGAATATTTCATTAAAAAATGCAATAAAAAATTTAAAACAAGACTAATTTTTAATACAAATTACATCATAAATCATTAGGATTAAATAGGAAAAACTGTAGCCTACAGTCATTTATTAGACAAAAAACAAACTGGCCAGCACATTTAACTGTCCTCAGTCACAATCTGGCCATTTCAATAAAAAAATAATAATTAAAACATAATAATAATAACAATAATAATAATAATAAAACAATAATAATGAATTCTTCAGAATTTTTTTGCCTCTTTGGTATAAATAAAGGACATTTGAAAATTCCTGGACATCACCAATAGCCAAAATATATTCAAATGAATTTAATATGATCGCTTCTGGTGCTTCACACCTTTTTTTGCTCATTTTTATTTCAGAAATAAGGTCTAAGATTTAGATTTAGTTACCTGTAAAATGTTTTCTCTGTTTAAGAACAATACAGTAGTGAAAGAAGACGTCTCTTACGGCAGATTATAGTCCCGCCGAAGCAACAGCCGACAGAGGATTCCGCTTGGTCTTAAAGCCTTTTCGATAGATTATTTTCATTATTTAAGATGGCGGAGCAGTCAAAATAGGACAAATGAGCTCATGTATGGGACAAATTCTGGACCTTTGTCTGTGAGGGGTGGGTTGTCCGAACCACCTGAACCCCCACCCCCCTGGCTACAGGCTTGAAGAGTTAGAACACATGTTTTATGCTTATAGTAAACATGTTTTAATAGAAATTTGGCTGTAAAAGCGCCCCTACAGGAGTTTCAGGCGCAGGTCAGATTTACTCCAGGTCATAATTTATATTATTTATATTAATTTTGTCTAAAAAATGATTAGATGTGTCCAGTTTCATCTGGAATGCATCCCAGATCACCTTCTGAAGTGGTTTGAGGGGTCAGATTTATATCCGATCAGAATTAAACGAATGAAGTGACCAAACAGCCTCAAAAACACAGACGTGACGGGATTAGCGCCATCTGACGGCTGAGGACTCCGCTTGCCATAAAAGCCTTCGTCGGACAGTTATTTAAAAAAAATAATGTCAAAAATAGGGAAAGGGAGGTCATGAACTGGACAAGCCAATAAATATACAGGACGTCCCGACTAATGCGGCCAGTTAGAACCTCATGGATAGGGGCAACTTTAGCCTTACCCTGTTTGGCAGTCTTTCTGAACATGTGTTCAATATTTTGCGATAATGACGACGATGCCTGTCTTTTGCTCTTTTCGACCCACATCGTTACTCAGTATGGATGTCGCATCAAAGATGTTACCACTCAGTGGGTTATGTCACGTCAATCGCGTCACATTATTGTGGCTTTGAGGCTCCATGAGATTTGAATTACTGGCCGGAGTTATTTAAAATGACACTTTATTATAATATATATTAAAAATAAACATTATATTAATTATATAATAAATATATTATATAATATATATAAATTATATATATAGCTTGTGGCCTGTAAAATGAAAATGTAACCTGAAAAAAGTTATTAAATGCCTTAAATTGTCATTTTAAAATAAAAATGAATAGTTTAAATAAATAAATAAATAACATGACCTGTAATAGAATTAGCTAAAAGAATTAGAATAGAATAGAATATAAAAGAATAGAAATAGCTAAAAGAATTGTTACAACCATCAGTCGTAACATAATTTCACAGAAAAACACAGCAAAAAAACACTTACAATAATGTCAATAAGATTTAACTGCCTTTTAAATAATACAGTATGTCAAGTTGTGTGTTATTATTCATGCCAAATTTTAACCGATTTCCGTGGTAATAATAACTTATTTATTTTCACCAAATCTGACAGAGTTTTTCTGAGACACACGGAGACTCTTTTCTGGCTACGCTATTTGAATTAAATTTGGTTTAGTAAACAATGTCTGCTCTTGTTGCATTTACACTGGAAAGAGTGATTCATTAAAACAATTAAATACATAAATGATCTCTTTATGTTAGAAAATTATACTTAAATTACAATTCAGAAAACATTTTTTATGTTTCGTTCGATCAAATAAATCTTTGGGACCAAATAAAAATTATTTAAGTTTATCATTTATCTAAAAACATTGAGGTCTTATTTGATTATTAATATGCACCGTTTGGGCACCTTTAAAAGAAGCAACATACAGAAAATGTGATTCATTTGGCTCATAAAGCTCCGTTTCTCTTACCATAAACTTGCAGTGAACGACTTCGTCTTAAAGAAACAAAAATAGACACAACTTTAATGTTACTCGTATTTTCATTCATTACATCACTTAAAGCTCTGCATGTTGACTTCACTAGCCGTTCAGACACGCAGCAATGCTTCTAGAAGTATAACAACGTGTTTAAATGTTAACAGTGCTTCAAAAATCTGTACTATTAAAGCGTAATAACAAAAGCTTTATAACAAACCTTCCTCCAGCCGCTTCACAACAGCTTCACAGAGCGGCGCGGTCACATAAACATTCAAAATAAAAGTCCTGTTCACAAGCTGCGTATATATATAAAAAATACACCGCTCAGCGTTAAATTAATGTTGAAATACACAGTTAAATTGATAATGCTGCTTAATATTAGGCTGAAAACAAACTGTGAAATAGTGTGAAGTGCACATGATCCTGTTTAAAAAAAATCACAGCTGATACTCATAGTGGACAGCTTCATTTTTGAGTTTGAGGGCTGTGAAACAATGTCATTTGAAACCTTTATTTTATGTTGTACAGAAATATAATAATAATAATAATAATAATAATAATAATAAGCATTAAACATTGACATTAAGAACCTGGACATGCATAAAACGACATCGACAAATCACGTGACTATAAACGTGTTGGACAAAAAAAAAAAACAGCATGGAGCTTTGCTGAATGTTTATCATTTTTAAATAAAATTAAAAGATAACATTGGCGCAAATTACAACTTATGAACTTGCTAGCAATAAAAACACAGTTTGGTAACTAATCTAAAACAAATAAATATATAAAGTTCAACTCTGACAGTCTGGTCGGCCTACAGGGAAAAAGTCAGATGAAAATAATGTAGGCTTATCAAAATATTCCTTTCCTTAGCTTTTAAATACTTCTCCAAGTCAAACATATTTAATAAACTAAGTTATACAAATGAATACAGCAAACCTGAAGGAGAATTTGGAATTTGAATTTGGCTTCAGCAACATGAAAGCATGGATCCATCCTGCCTTGTATCGACGGTTCAGGCTGGTGTTGGTGTAATGGTGTGGGGAATATTTTCTTGGCACACTTTGGGCCCATTAGTACCAATTGAGCATCATGTTAACGCCACAGCCTACCTGAGTATTGTTATTGACCATGTCCATCCCTTTAGGACCACAGTGTACGCATCTTCTGATGGCTACCTCCAGCAGGATAACGCACCATGTCATAAAGCGTGAATCATCTCAGACTGGTTTATTGAACATGACAATGAGTTCACTGTAGTCAAATGGCCTCCACAGTCACTAAGTCTCAATCCAATAGAGCACCTTTGGGATGTTGTGGAACGGGAGATTCACAGATGTGCAGCTGTCAAATCTGCAGCAACTGCATGATGCTATCATGTCAATACGGAGCAAAATCTCTAAGGAATATGTCCAGTACCTTGTTGAACCTCTGCCACGAAGGATTAGGGCAGTTCTGAAGGCAATAAGGGGTCCAAGCGGTACTAGTGAGGTGTACCTAATAAAGTGGCCAGCTAACAAAAACTTAATCGATTAAGTCGATAAAGTACAATAAACATGTTGACACATCTAAATAAATAAGTGACTTTTTTGATTTACATCACTAGACGTTTTAAATAGGCTACTGCTCTTTCGTTTTCAACACGAACAAATAAAATAAAACGTAAGTGTCATTAACTATGTTTCCATCCAAAGAAGCGAATTAACTTTATGCGCAAAGCTGGATTATCGCATAAAAGATGCGCGAATAAAGCAGCGTTTCCATCCAACGAGTTGAAGCGAACAAAAATCGTCACTTCCTGATTATCTGGCGCCAAATCCCAACAGTAAAAAATTAAATTTGAGAAGCTGCGTGAATCTTTTATTAATTTAATATTGCGCCTCAGAAGACAATCCTGACATGCAGTGAACGCACGGTGGCGTTTGAAGGCTGGACACGCTGCGCTCGATTCTGGAGGTCATTAATAATATAATAACAATAACACTGAAGACGATTTAGAATGACCAAAACAACATTTCATATGTTCTACGATGTGCTCAGCCGCTTAGTTTGTTCATTCACACACATTTTTATCCGAATCACATTACCTTTTTTAATCCACATACTGGAATTTGTTCAGTAAAAGTGTTTCCATCGCAGTTCATGCGGATCTTTTCTTATCGAATAAAACGTTTATCCTACTCAGTTATGCGTATTTTCAACATGGCGTTTCCATCAACCGGTTTTTATGCGCATATCCAAAATGAGCATTAAAATAGGTGGATGGAAACGTAGCTATTGTTTAGCATTTGTGTGTACAGAGTAACCTCAATTAGGCGACAAAATATGATGGTGGATCGGTAAAGGAAAACAAAAAATACCAGATTTAAATATAGAGAAAACAACTTAACTGACGCCTTTACCTTCAAAAGTGCAAACTAATCTGTTGCTGCAAAGTACAAAAGGCCGTAAGGCATCAAGTCGATGGTAAGCATTGATCGAGCTAGTGTGTTTGGTGAAGTGATGAGTCGTTCTTGAACGATTCATTCATTTTGAGCGAATCTTTTGTATCACTCGAGAACGATGAGTCCTCTCGGGGAGTGATTCGTTTACATGCTATCACGTGATGAATGAACGACTCAAAAACCAGAAGACTCAAAAGTGAACCAATCATGACATCCATATGTAGAATCAGAAGAGCGCGCTCTGACTGGTTACTCAACAGCGAATCAAATCGCGAGTGTGGCGTAGTGATGCGACATAGCAGGAAAACAATTCAAGCCTAGAAGGAGCACGTGGCTGTAATTTCGCTACATTCCTCAAAGTTTTGCAAACGATATGGATTATTAGATCATCAGACATATTTGCAGGAAAGAATACCTCCATGTTGAGTGACGATAACTGCAAACCCTGCTTTTCTATGCTTTGTCTGTATCTGTCGGAACCTTCGAAACGGTCTTGCCGGCTCATTCTCAATTCAGTTGGCCGTCGTCCATTTGATGTGTTCACGAGCATGTTTTTGGTCCAGATAGGACCAGACTCTACAACTGTGCTAGTTGATTGGTATCGGCTTGGTGTGTCCAGGCCTTTTATAGCAGTTATCATCACCTCACTAAGCTTTAAGTTGGTTAATTCTTTGATGCCATACCTGATTTTCTGTCAGAAAGCAAACATGTCCTCTTTAAGATCTTCTTGTAAACTCAGAAGTAACGACTAGGAGACTCTCTGGTTTCCCGAAGCA
Source organism: Danio aesculapii (assembly GCF_903798145.1). Taxonomy (NCBI): domain Eukaryota; kingdom Metazoa; phylum Chordata; class Actinopteri; order Cypriniformes; family Danionidae; genus Danio; species Danio aesculapii. The sequence goes on along the minus strand of NC_079438.1, from coordinate 4,276,799 downwards.
GGATTTTTATTGAAAACTCATCACTTCAGTCATCAAGAACTCTATATAGTGCAGTGTTGCTCTGTATTTCATACATTTTAGGGGGTTGTGATACATAGAGTTGGACACAAATCTTAAAGCATGCAAATGCAGTACAGGAGAGTCAGCCTGGTGACAGACTTTCCCAGCCCTGAATTCATTAGCATAACGGTAACAGTACTGTACGGTTGTTGCTCGATCGGATATGGATGCGGCCGGAAGTTAACGAGAATTATTTATTAAATTTCACATTTATTGTATTTTATTAACGTCTACCCCTAAACCAAACCGTCCCAGTACTGTAAAAATATTAGTTATTGTTATACAGTGTGATTAAAAAATGCAGCTATATTAATGTGCATTTCGCACTTCCGGCTGGCCGCGTATCCGATCTAGACTTTACCATACTGTATTGCCAGGGGCCAGGGGTGTTTACACTTGCCATACAATTTACGACGTTGCGCATGTATAATGGTGGGTTTTAGCATCTGCACCACACTAGCCACGATGGAAGAGATTGTCTTGCTTTTAGCTCAGCGAAATGTGCAAAGTTCGGCAAACTTTAAAATGATTTTGAGGCGGAGGAGGAGGGAAAGGGCCCTCATCGCAGCTTACGCCTATGGTTTATATATGGTGTCCTCCACTACCTCATCTCCCCACAGGGCAAGAAGGTAGGTAATTTCTACCGTCGACCACTGACCACTATCCTCCTCCATGTTTCCTTTGTTGTTGTTTACTGCGTCGGCGTCTCCACGCGCTCTTCCTCCTACGTCATTAAACCGCAAAGTAGTACCACATTGTCGCAAGTTTAATGACGTACAAAACGGAATACCTCAATAAATCCGATCTACCCGTTTACATGATAGTCACATTGTCACATATCCGATTTATTTCCACGTATGAAGGAGACCTGAAACCGATCTCCGAATATCCGAACGCATGCATCGTTTCCGTGTTCACACGGTCATAGAACAGATCTGATCTGTGTCACATATGAGCAAAAAAATCGGAATTGGGTCACAATTAACTGGTGTAAATAGAGCCAAAGGCACAGCGTCCTTGAATTTAGCTTTTACATTACTCTGCGACCCTGTCCAATGGGAAATATTAATGTCTACAACTAGGCAGCCTGAACACAGACACTGTATAACTTTGTCAGTTTATATTCTATTCCCAGATATTACACATTTGGAATTCCACAGTCTGAAGGTAGGACTGAAAATGGAGTATCGCTGAGATACTTCCCTGAATCCCTTCATAAATTTCGGTTAAGAGATTGGACGTCTTTGCACACCAGTATTAACCTCCATCACCTTTCTGGCTTCTTCCCTTTCAGCACTTTTCAAAACAACACAACACAAGTGTGGTGTGGTAAAAGTGTCACACGTGAAAATCTCCTTTAGTTAGTTTCCGTGTGCAACACCTTTACCACACTTGTGTTGTGTTTTGTTTCGCAGGGACACTTTTTCCACACTGTTGGCAGACGAAAGATCCAACATTTGAGATTTCTCGTGTGGTACTTGAAGGAGTTTTCATTTGTGAAACCCTTTCCACGTTGTCGGCAGGCAAAACGTTTCTCCCCAGTGTGAATTCCCATGTGAACTTGAAGGTTTTGCTGTCGAGTGAAACCCTTTCTGCACTTCTGCCGAATGTAAGGCTTCTCTCCAGTGGGAACTCTCGTGTGGACTTTTAGATGTCCACTTCGACTGAATCCGTGTCTACAATTTTCAGACCTGAAGAGAGAAAAATAAAGTTAGCCCCAGTTTAAATGCAAAACCAATAACATGCATGTTAGATCTCATAAGCACCTGCTTTAATGAGGTGCTTGAATCTCAGAATGCCTTGTTTTTAACTCACTTCTTTCCTTCTTCGGGTCTGTTTACACCAGGTCATTCAAAACTGTAAAGGTTTTAAATTTATTTGTGTATAATCTAAATCTCCCCAAAACAAGCTTTTCTAATTGAACGGAATGTATATTTTGTATATATGTATCTTTTTTCACAGAGAGGCGGGAGAGGCTCTAACCAATTTGGCGCCCTAGGCAAGATTTCAAGTGGTGCCCTGTCAAATCACAGTAAATTCCACTGCTACTGTACATATACTCATAAGAACCTAAATAGCTTTGTCTTGGACGTTCTTTTATTTAAATAAAGCAACTGCACATTCAAAATACCTGAATACAAAAGGATCTGCAATGGTGGGACTGAGAAACCTCAGCAGCACATCTGAGATTGCGATGATCGGTGCACAGGTTTAAATGGAAAGAAGGTGAAGTGCTGACGTGTTTATATTAATTTAAACATGCTTTCAAGCCAAAATAAAGCGAAAGCACAATACTCTTGAACAGGCTCTTGTATTTATATCACATTTGAGATCGGTTCTGTGTTGACGGTACTTTCACTTTTCATTTAAAGGTTAAACATACGGTGGAAATATGGGAAAATACTTAAACGGGATGATAGCGGGCCAAAACGGGAGGGTTGAGCTTGTTTAACCATAAAAAAAATGACCACCGTGTAAGCAGGTAAAGTTCAACTATTCGGATGAGGGGGGCATCTTAGGCAAGTAACAAGATTATTATTACTACTACTACTTCTACTACTTAGCAGGCTTTGCTATCCAGTTAAATTAATGTGTTCTTATTCTTTTCTAAAGTCATACCAACTAGTTTTAAGAGCAGTGGAACACTGGTGCCCCCCTGGATGTACGGCGCCCTTGGCATTTGCCTATACTGCCACGAGCCGCCCTGCGTGCTGGGTTTCTGCACTTAATGCTGCCATTTGATATTAATTTAACAACTAATGAATGGCCAAAAATAGATCAAAATTAAAAAAAATACATTAGATAAAACAAACATGGCTAAGTATCAACTGTTGTGTTGCATTAGCGCTCTTATGCTGCGTTCACACTAGACTCGGAGGAAAAGAAGCGCGAGTGACTTACATGTTAAGTCAATGCAAAGATGCGAATAGACATCCTGTGGTGTGATACGCGTGAATGGCGCGGCATAATTTGAGCGTTTTGCGCGCGAATCGCTCGAGTTCGAAAATCTGAACTTCAGTGGACATTCGCGCCGCGTTAACCTATCAGGAGCTTGCTCTTGTAGGGGCATTCTTATGACGTAGCGCCTGTTGTTGGTGTTCCTGCGGGAAGTCCTCCTGCCTACACCGACAACAGTTCATCAAACTGTGCTTGGCTCAGTCAGAAGCACTGTTGAAAGCTTCCATCATCCAGGTTAATTTTCTGGAGGAGTTTATGAGCTCACAGAGCTGGCTGCACCTCTGAAAGGATCTAGTGGACTCAAGACACAGCTCCAAATGGATCAACGCTGTTTTCCAGCCTTCATAAAGCACATAAACACAGTTATTCTCTCAATAAATCCATGTTAGCCATTTAGCAATGAAGCTAAATGCATCAGATGCTAACACAGCATTAGATCTGACTTTGTAATACAGCTCATAACATTTGCACCTTAATTTTTTTAGATTTTGGAAGGAGCAATTTACATATGCGGTTTTAGCAACCAGATGCATTTAGACCTGTCCAGATTCATCTGAAATATGTCCCAGAGCACCTCCTGAAGTGGTTTGAGTGATCAGGTTTATATTCTTCCTAAATGGTCATTTACACCTGTGCTTTTCACCATCAGACCACTGTCCAACCAGAAAAAAAGCATGAAGATATCAAGTGTAAATGGCGTCTTTAGGTATTCTTTAAGTATTATACTAAAGAGTGTCTTTTACAGTTCAGCTCTTCTTGAAAAGTGTTATGCGTAAAAACGTAATCACCTTAAATGGGACCCATTATACCCAATAATGGTAATAATGGTCCCTAGAGTGTGTATGTGAAGGTGCAGCTCAAAATATCCCATAAATAATGTTTTATAACTCTTTGAAAGTGCCTCTTTTAGTCTTTGATCAAGTGTCATTTTAGGCTTTGATCCTAATTGTGCCTTTTTGGTGACTGTCGCTTTAAATTCAAATGAGATTGTGCTCCCAGCCATATTCATAGTTTTGAAAAGAGGGTGGAGCTACAAATGCCTGCGTGTCAGCATAGTGGCAGATTCAAAAACAAGTCTGACATCTTATGCTAATGAGGGAGAGATCGTCACTAATATGCGGGGCTTTGGCCAAGACTTGTCCAAAGAGAGAATGTCAATTTTACAAAGTGTTTGAGGATCGTTTTTATGAAGTGTGATTATAAAAAATTAAACAACAGGTTTTTACTATTAGAGAATGGTTATATTCAAAGAATGTTGCCACACAACCCCTTATAAAACGGATTTTTCCATTAGCCAGTGTTGTCTGGTCTAATAAATCTCGATTTCTGCTTGCGACATTCGGATGGTCGGGTCAGAATTTGGCATCAACAACATGAAAGCATGGATCCATCCTGCCTTGTATTAACAGTTCAGGCTGGTGGTGGTGACCATTCTACTTTCGAATCAAATAGCTTTTCAGTATCGAAGCTATTATCATAAACATGTAGCGCAGTAGCGTCCACACAAGCTACATTTAACGAACGTGGATCATTAGGTGACGCCATTCACTGAGCTGTGAGGCCGATGAAAGTAAATCTATATGATGGCGAGAATGGCGATTTCTTCTTCTTCGTGTTTTACGGTGGTCGACAACAAACGTTTTGGTGCGTTACTGCCACCTCTGGCTCCAGTCGGTGGCGTCGCCAATCAATTATTGAGCTGGCTTGAGAAACTTGCTTGATTGAAAGATGACTGTAGAGGAACTATTTCCGAAGCGGACCATTTAAATTTAATCACTGTTTGTTCTGCAAATGTGCCCAAGTGCACTTACAGGAAAAATACTATAGTAATTTTTTTAAATTACAGTATTTAAAACACTATAGGGTTTTTGAACAGTACTATAGGGAATTACTTGAATTAATTTGCTGTGGTTCTAGTTATAGTTACAATACAACAACTATAGTAAGATAGTAAATGTAAGCCTATATATATATATATATATATATATATATATATATATATATATATATATATATATATATATATATATATAGTACTAAGTTTTCTACAGTTTTTTTTTTTACTGTAGTAAAAGCTAAAGTATGCTATGTTATTACTATTTGTTCATAATAGTTACTAATAATACTATATCATGTAGTAGAATTCATTAACAGAGTTGTATACTATAACACGCTTTCCTATATATGTCCCTTTACTATACATTACTATAGTATTTTAAATGTGCAACACCTGGTTCCTGGATTTCTTGATTTTTTTAGCTACTAAATTTCTAAGGGGGTAGCTTTTAGTGGTCACGAAACACCAAAACACATGTTTTGAGCTGCTGACAGTCATATATGTGTCCCATGCTGCTAAAAATACTATTAGGGCACATATAATTCACTAACATGTAAAAGTTGGTTGATTTGCGTTATTTCGAAAAAATTCGTTCTTCCCGTTCGAAACGAATTTTTGAAGCTGCGTCACGGCGATTAGATCCTTGCGTGTATTCCAGCGTGGAGACCGGATGTCTGTACCTGCGAGTGCATGGTGACGTCTCAGAGTGTGTAGCATTAATTCATGAGAAAGACTTGATTCAAACCAATCAGAGCGCTCTATTGTGTATGCGGTGCAACTTCATTAATATGCATGATAGCTTCGAAGACTGTTTTTACCTGTTACAGTGTTCAGACGGCAGGGAGACGTCATGTTGTGTTGCCAAAACAAGTGAAAGAACAAGAATTGTTTGGAGAAACGGGTCGTCAGTGTTGCGTTTATAAATGTGCTGCAACGAAGGTTTTGTTTTCATTTCCCCGCTATGAGAGCGCAGCTGGACTCACGTGTGGACTACAGTGCACGCGACAGAAATACATTTGGAAGGAACATCGTTTACCCGAGAGCTTTTCTCATCTGCAATTGGTGAAAGCCGGAATTGCCGCTCATCTCCTTTTAAAAAAGACGCGGTTCCAGTTGGTGTTGATTGTCCGGTCTCTACAGATTTGGTAAGTGCGTGATCAGTAGTCTTTGTTTGTTTATTCAGATGGCAAAGTTAGTTCGTACCATCAGCAGTACTCTTTCAGTTTTTAAAGACGTACCTTAGTCTAAATGATTTCTAAGTTACAAAGTTTACAGTATGTTAATATCACTACAATACTATGGTCTGAAAGGTAAATGCGGCTCTCAGAGTGTAAACATGTAAATCCAGCAATCAAACTACTGTCGTGTAGGATTTTCGCCGCATTTTGTGAAAGGATATCTATACACACACGGCCTTCTGACGCTACCTTCCGAGTGCATCTAAGCTACCAAGAAATGCGGAGGGGGGTTTTTCTTCTCCTATTCCACGTGCGATGTCAAACATTGCATTAAAACTACACTCTTCCAGCAATTCCTCGAATCAATCTCGCTTGTCACGGGGGCACGCAGGAAATGTTCCTGAATGAAAGTACCAAACCGCAGTTAAATTCGACAAATTAATAATTTGATTACTGACGTCCATGTAAACACAGTCACTGTCTTTCTCACCTGCGTCTGTGTGTTTGTTTTGCCTCTGTGAAAATCAGCGCGTGCCAAAACGGACACTCCCATTTCTATTCAAATTTTCATGCACCTTCCCTCTTTCCCTCCCCCGACACTCCCGCCTACATAGAGCTGGACTCACCAGCTGCGTCCCAAATCGCATACTTGTGCACTATTCTACGCCATTTTATGGTATAAATAGTGTAAGAAGTGCGTTCACATTGAAAACTCTAAAAATAAGTGTACTTGAATTACCCGGATGATGCACTCATTCAGCCGGTAAAATGAAGTGTGGAATGATGGACACTTCACGCTCTCAACGACCGCAGCTTTGCTCACGTAGCGGAAGGGGCGGCGCACATGTTGGATAACTTTATTTATTTTGGATGGTGAATGCAAAATTTTCCTACGAGAGTGACTATAGCGCCTCCCGATGGTGAATGTGCTATACTCATGACAGGTATTATTTGGTACTTTGGTCATTTATTTCACTGATTTGGCAACTGTCGAACGTCATCAGGGAAACGGTTTGAATTTCCGCTTAGTAAAAAAACGCTAGTGCTCCATTTGGCACGACACTACATACACATACTATGCTGTTGAGTGTGTAAGTGCATAAGTACATAGCGCATGAGGGCATAGTGTGCTATTTGAGACGCAGCTACCCACTTTCCTGACTTTTTCCAAACTAGAAGTGTGAAATCACACTCCTGAAACGGGATTCGTGGCCCTTTAAGCTACATTTTAAGTAGAGTAACTACTAGCTTAGCTCACTGCACTTTCCAAGTAGCTTGCCCAACATTGACAGATGAAAGATCTCTAACCTTTGTGAGTTCTCATGTGGTAATTAAAGCTGTTTTTCTGTTTAAAGCCCTTTCCACACTCAGGACAAGTGTACGGGTTTTCTCCAGTGTGAACTCTCATGTGCACTCGAAGGCTGTACTTCACAGTGAAACACTTTCCACACTGTGGGCAGGGAAAACGTTTCTCTCCCGTGTGAATTCTCATGTGAACGTGAAGCTTTCGGTTTTGGGAAAACCCCATTCCACACTTTTTGCAGATAAAAGGTTTCTCTCCATTCTGATTCCTCATGTGGATTTCAAGGTTTTGTTCATTGCTGAAACACTTCCCGCAGTGACAGCACTTGAAATTAGATTCGTTTTCCTGAACTCCTTCTGTGGATTCTTCATCAGTCCTTAAATCATGTGGCTGATCTGCGTCCTCCATTTCTTTAGGCTCTTGAGTCTCTTCTTTCAGCTCCGTCAGACCTGAAAGGGAAGAAAAAGGTAGCCCCAGTTTAAATGCACAAAGCAACAGACTTGAAGATCAACATAATAGCATTTAGACCAGGGGTCACCAAACTTGTTCCTGGAGGGCCGGTGTCCTGCAGATTTTAGCTCCAACCCTAATCAAACACACCTGAATGAGCTTATCAAGGTCTTACTAGGTGAAACACCCAGCCAGGTGTGTTGAGGCAAGTTGGAGCTAAACCCTCCAGGGACACCGGCCCTCCAGGACCGAGATTGGTGACCCCTGATTTAGACATTAACACCAATAACATTGGTTATCTGTAAACTCCGAATGTCTTATTTTTAGCTCTTCACATTCTTTAGAATTGGATAAACTGACTACCAGTGTAATGAAACATGAAATGCGTCACACTATTGTTTATGATTTAGATTGTTATTTTGTTTTATTTTGTATATGGTTTGATTTTGTTGAATGAATTAAGTTATGGTTGAGGACTTTAATTATGACACCGAGATTGTGGAGCCAACCGGATATATGACGCATGCGTAAAGCTAAGCTCGCCAGGCATGGAATGCTAGGTGAAACATGGCAAAAAGGCACGGGTATATTACGGATTCCCCGTTTACGAGTTTTAGCTCCTGGGAAAATAAGGTAATTTGATTTAATTTGTTCTGGAATGTTTGAATGTTGATGTTGGCTCAGTGTTTTAATTTTCGGGATTTATTTGTGTTTGCTTGTTTTCTCTCTAGTTCTTACAGTGATTCATGATGCAATGTTGCGTAATGGTTCTATGCAATGTGACCAATAAATGAATCGTGAACCATCAGTGAAAGACTTAATCATCTTTTGACCAGGACTCTACAAACAGTTTGATTATGTAGTAGAGAGATGTGTGGTGTCAGCAATTTTCATTGGTTTTTGTATATAAAATATATATATTTTTGCCATTTGTTCATTTTTAACAGTTTATTTTGGATCAATCATCCTGTTTCAATGAGCAAAGGAACTCCAGCTGGCAGTAAACACAACTTTCAGAACAAGGTTTGTCATCTTGGCCCTGACGGCTACATGCCATGTGACTTTTCAACCCTGCTAACAACTGACAAACTCGTTAAAATAAATAAAAAAAATACATTACTGCCGAACTTACTGCACTGCTGAATTTCTCTTTGGAGTCCCTAAGTTCGTTGATTGCCTCTATTGGGTCTACTTTGGCGGACACAAACAACTACTATTTTTGGCATGGAGACCAACCTCACCAACCACAGCAACAGAAAAGCCAATCCTGAGAGGGCAACAAGAGGTCTTGGATATTCAGTCCAAACAGGTATATTATAATCCCATGTCCCAAAACAGTCTTGCCAGGAAAGTGGACCATATGCTTAACACTCTGTATTCATTCTATCACAAGAGCTCTAAGAACAAGGAATAGTTTAGGAAAGCTTTAAGGAGGCTGGCATGAATCATCTGATGCCAACAAGAATAGGAGGAACGTGGTGGGTTTCACATTTTCAGCGAGCCATTCAAAACCTTTTGAGAGGCTACAAAGTACTTGTTCTCGACCTAGAGCAGGTATAGTAAGCTAATACAGGTAGGAAGTTATAAACAGTACATGAATCCATAAAAAGTTTAGTATTTGTAGTAAATAAGTAATCCCTTAAGACACAGTCACCTGAAGCAGCTGGGAATGATACAGGCTCACCAGCTTTCTTCATGATGTGGTAACCCAGCTCAGCAGCCTGTCCCAAACTATGCAGCGCTCCTCAGTAACAGTGACCAAAGTCTACGAATGCCTGTCCTCTACCTTGGGTTTAATGCACTTATACGAATCTAGGTACAGACATAAAACAGACTTTCTTTACTCCTGAAGTGCATGTTTAACATTTTATAATACTACCGCTACTGATATCTTAAGTCATTTAAAGCGTCTCTCGCGTTATCTCGTTCATCACTTGAAGACCTAAGCCTAAACTGAACACAGTGCTGGGAACAAACCAGAATGAGGGTGTCAGCCTAAAGCCATGTGATGACCACACCCTAAATAAGTCCAAAGACCACCTTATGGACCTGCTGTCAAAGACAAAGCAGTTTGGAGATGTCAGCCATGGGATTCTGCGTGCCATGTGGATTACCAACTTCCCACACTTGCCAGGGGCAGACAGTAATGCTGGGGAGTTTGACATATTTTTATTTAAACTGACCAGTCTAAAGAAAATATTCTACATACACATATAAATATACACCTTACCCTCACATTGACCTGTCATTTCTTCAACCAAGTAATGGCCCATACTCTTGTCCCCCATGTGTTTTCGCTTTGGGGTCATGGATCTCGACAGCACATTGGCAGCAGCCTTGGCTTTCACTTGTGTAAATTCCTCTGCACAACAAAGTTACTGCATGCACATTTTCGCACTGGTCACAATGCCTAGACCTGTCCAAAGGTCAGTGTCCTCTCTCTGCAGAAGCTTATTTGGTGGATCCAACAATACGAGCACTTTGAGCTCAAGGTTCACAATGAACAAGAAGCTGGGTGCGGTTATTTTTCTCAGCGAGCCAACAGCTTCCAAGGGCTCTTGGAGATGTGATCTCTTCAAGATTGTTCAGAAGGACGGAGACGGTAACTAAATGGCCTGTCGACCTTTGTTCAAGAAGCTGTTTGGGGTGCTCACTCTAGTAGTGCACAGCAATTTTGGGATTCATACAAAATTCGTACGAGGGATTACACAAGTTACAAAGATCCAGCTGTGTCTCAGCTGACATTTCGTGGACTACAACTAAAGGTAACTGAGGATTAAGGCAGTGAACATAAGGGATGTTCTTATTAAGTTTTTCTTGTAACAGCTTCTGGACTCCACCAAACTTTCCTGACATCAGCGACGCACTATATACTTGGCAAAGAATCTTTGACGGGTCAAGTCCAGCTTTGTTTAGCTCTGCTAAATTAGTGTTTGGGCATTGCCCATTTTCAGAAGTAGCTACCGTTAATAGTTGCTTTTTGATTGCATTGCCAATGGAGTGGAGATCTGTTTTCTGATATATTTTTGTCCTTCCACATTATGTATAAAGAAAGGTGCTCTTTAGAAGTTTGTGAAATCCTCAATCTGTTTCATTGGCATTCCTCCAGTTACGGTAGCCAGCATACACAAATACATCCAACCGGCTCATGCCAACATTAAATTCACGACAGCCAAACCTAAAATCAGCTTTTACGCTGTACTCAAGCCAGTCACCATTTATGCACCAACTAGTAACAAAAGTATGTTTTTTTGCCACTGAACATGCATGCAGGGTACTGTTTTAATTTTATTTGATAAGGTTGATCGATCCCGAGATCATCCACGGCCTGTAAATTTGAAAGTTTTACCACCATTAACCCCAATCTCAGAGTTTGGGCCAGCAGCAGGTGTTTGCGTGATATCAGATGGAATAGGCAGTGCTGGCTGACAAAGCAGAGTGATAGTAGTACATTATAAATCTGAAGGAGGCCTTGCAGAAGCAGAACCGACAAGCCATTTTCCAATATCCATGCTTTATCCGATCCTTAAAATGTTGTGGAAAAAACATGTTGCTAGCATCAAGGCTTTAAACCGCAGTCGCACAGGACTTTCCCCCGAGACATCCATTCATATGCATGTGAATGCAGCAGACCGGAAATGCAAGTTCACGCAGCAGGTTTCGCAATTTCACAGGTTCCACAAAATCATGGACCATTCAATGCTTATTTTTTATTATTCTTGATATAGTTTAAATGAATTAAATCTGTGTGGGGACACAACAAACATTTTATTTACCCACTACTCCCTTTTCACTCGTTTTAAGAAATCAGAATATTTCCAGGAGCTTTTTCAGGTAATTCATGGCGATTACAAAAGGATCACAAGTGGACGTAAACATGCTTGCTTTTTGATGTCGAGCGAGTTGTTAAACGCCTACCACTGGTCACGTGCTCAACAGAAAGGGCTACGGTTGGGAGATTGGTGCACTGGTGCTGTTCACCGATGAGTGACACTGATAAACGGCAGCGGTGATCACAGCTGATCTATGACAGACACGGTGGAAAAAACTCGCTATGCAGGCTCGTGTGTGAATCTACAAGTATCGCTATCCGAGAAGATAGTAAACATCACGTCTGCAGGTCAAAGGAGCCACAGTGAGAGAGAGAGAGAGAAATTGAGATTACTTTCAGTGAAATAGGGGCTTCTGCTGTAACTTCAGTGTCAGTGAAAGACTGCACAATTCACTGCGTGTGTTTACTGGACAGAGTTTCTAGGTTTTGATCACTCGTGTTCTCCTGTAATTGTGGAGTCTAGCCATAGTCTAGCTTAGCTGCAGTGTTGGGTAAAAGTTACTTTAAAAAGTAATAGATTACAAATTAGACTACTACTGGAAAACTGGAATCCGATTACATTATTATTTACCTTATGTAAAAAGTAATCAGATTACTAATTACTTGAAAGTTACTTTTAAAACGTACGAAATATACCTATAAAAATACTAAATAAACTGCATCTCTTTCAGTAATTCAATTTCTCGTCACGTCGCTTGCTTTTTTCAACTGGTGCGCTTGGAAAACGCGCCTCCATTGGAAATAACAAACTTGCGCGCGCAAAAGACGGGATACGTGAACGGCCCCATAAGCAGCTACGCTTGTCTTCACATTCAGAAGACACCTTCACTCCCGATCCTGCACAAAAATCCAATTTACCCTGTTTAGGTTGAGTTGGACCGCCGTGTTTTTGGATGCCGCCGTCCTCCTTGATGACAAGTATTGTCATAGAATGCTTCTGTTTAAAGAGCCCATATTATGGGTTTTTGAAAACGCCCTTCCATGTAGTGTGTAACACAGCTCTAAGTGAAGTGAAATATCCAGCTAAGGTTTAAATCTGTAAGTGTACAGTGTTTAAAACTGTTGATTCATCTATAAAAGAGTCGACTCATAGTGCTTCAAACGAGTCGTCTTGATAACGAGTCATTAGGTGTTTCGCGATGACACGGCTACGAAACACAAGCCTCGCCAGTAGTTACGCGCGCAAACCCGGGAGATTTGAAACCTGCGGCCCCGCCCACTAACACAGAAAAAACACTAGACACACATACACAGACGCCGCCGGTTGAATGAAGTCACGCTGTGCTCAGATGGATAATATTGACAGTCTCTACCCAAAGATGAAACTGTGAAGAGTCAGTGGTTGAGGTTTATTCACTAGTGTAAGTAAGTGCGATTAAAATTGTTGCCTCGTTTACTCTAGCTTGCAAATTATGTATTTATTGTGTTTTGTTACTTGTTAACCTGGTACAGTACACGCGGTTACTCTTTATATTCTCTTATCGCTTGTAAGCCACGTTGAAAACATGACGCCTGCCGCTTTGTTTACGGATTTAACGTTTAATGCTTTTGTGAGCTCGCGTTCCACTGCCGTTTGTCGTTGCTATGGCCATCGTAAGCTAGGAGACGGGAGACTCGTGTCGATCTCCCTAGTTCTGAGGAGGAGCGTGATGTGCGTGTGTTTGTGTGTGTGTGTGTGAGAAAAAGAGCAGGTCGAGTGTGTGATGGCTAGGAGACAGGAGACCCGTGTCGCTCTCCCTAGTTCTTCTGAGGAGCGTAATGTGCGTGCGCGTGCGTGTGTGTGTGTGTGTGTGAGAGAGAGAGAGAAAAAGAGCAGGTAGAGTGTGTGACGGCTAGGAGACTCGCGTCGATCTTCCCAGTTCTTCTGAGGAGGATTGTGTGTGTGTGTGTGTGTGTGTGTGTGTGTGTGTGAAAAAAGCCTTACACTATGAAGCGTGTATGCACTGTGACTACTTTTATATTGTTGATTATCTGCTGGGCATTTCACTCTGTCTCGCACTGAAGCCTGTCACTGTCGACCAATCGCAGCAGGCTGTCATTGGTCCAATCAGCGCAGATTAGCTTCGCGCTGAGGAGGGGGTTGGGAACAAATGAATCGCTGAACGATTCATATGAGAGTCGCTGGGATAATTAGGTAAAAATAAATGCAGATTATAAGACCATGACAGTGTTTTTTGACCTTGCATGCATATTAGACTGTTGTTGGAGACCCTTACAACCTAAATATGACCCTATTTCATGTATAATATGGACTCTTTAAGTGCTTGAACAAGTTGCTAGTCGAGTTAAAAGCAGTCGAAGGTTCTTTAGAGACTGGACTGCATTTCACAGCAATATTTTAGTTTTTACGCTCAATGAAATCAAAGTAATGTCTGCATTCCCAATTGAAGAAGGAGCCGCTCTTGTCGGCAGCCATTTCAGCTCGCGTTCTCCAGCAGTTTAAAAGCGCATGCTTATTAACTGATGTTGCAGCGGAAAACGTGATTTAAAAGAAGCATTTTTTTTCTCAAAACTATATTTGTAATGAAACTACCGCATTTACACTGACTTTAGTAACTGTAATCAAATTACACACATTTTAAATGGAATTCGTTACATTACTGCGTTCCTCAAAAATGTCAATAGTATACAGTAACGCGATACTGTGGAACGCCTTACAACCAACTTTGCTCAGCTGTCATCATATCTAGGCTTACAACCAATAAAAGTTATTTCATACAAAAACGGAGATTATTTCCAGGGAATTTGGTCATTTTTATCAATTTCCAGGTCGTGTTCATGATTGAAAAACAGCTATTTATATTTCCAGGAATTTAGTTTTCTGTCAAACAGTAGCTCAAGTGACTGCCCGCCGAGATGCCAGCGTCTCTCTGTCATTCAGCTGTATAACATGTATTTCCAGACTGTTTACTGACGCATCTTGCAACATTTTTAGGACCAAATCTCATTTATTTTTTTAGATTTTTTCTTATGTATTGAAAATGTAGAACATTTTACACTTTAATTATGTGTATATGATGACATAATAACAATGTTGTTGATGAATTTTGCAGCTTTTCAGGTCTAAATCTTTTTACTTTATTGAATTTTTCTTTTTTTCTTTAGACATATTACTATGTAGCATCAATCAATGTTCATTTTGCCGCAAACAACCTGTTATTCTCCATATCCAGCACAACAGAAATATCAGCATCAGTGTGTTTAAACATGGATGAGCTCTGAAAACCAACCTGTTTCTTCCTCAGGATCTTCATGTTTCAGTGTGAACACTTCTACAATCCTGATGTCTTCACTCTCCTCTTTAATAAACGCCATCTTTATACTCGCTCAGTCGCTTCAGCAGGCTTTCTGTGTTTCAGTCAGTCATTAATAGTCTTACATCACCTGTTAGAGTGAGAAAAAAACAACAGCATTAAAAACTAGCTCTGCAAATTAGAGCCACGATACAGAAGACCTTCATATTTAGGGATGTATGACTATGATGTATGTCTTAAATCATCCTAATTACAAAATAAAAGTACTGTCACAACAAATTCATTATTATAAATTAACGACATTTTACTTTTTACATATTAAATTTAAGTATTTTAACTACATGGAAATGTAGAAATGTAGAATTATAAGTATTTCAAGAGTTCCCACTTAGATATGCTTGGCGTATAAAGCAGGTTTGGCATGCTGTCCCGGGAGAGAACCCTGAGCTCGGAGATATTTGAGCCCGGGGCTCCCGCCCGGTCGATAAGCATATCAGGAGATCCGAGATCAGGTAGGTCTCGAGAGCTCCCCCTTTAGAAAAGGGAGGAAAAGGAGGAGATGGGGTGGAAGGGGGGATTCTTCCGAACGAAGATAGAAACAATAGGGAGAAAATGATCCGTTTATAGTAAACTAGGATCACTCTGATTGGATTATTACTGATTACAGATGAGCGGCCAGACGTGCTCAATCATATCACGTGCTCCTCTCGAAATTAGTTTATGAAACTTCACTTAATAGAGCTCGGGAACGTCTACGTCATGACGTGTTGAAGTCGACCATGTTTGTGGGCAGCGCTCCATGTAAACAGATGCAAATCACGACAGAAAAACAACTGTTTTACAGCAATATCTTTAAAAAAACACCTCACGAACACTCTTATAAAACTAACTTATGTGTATATACCTTTATAAACACTCTCTGTGAGTCTGAGAGGCTGATAATATGCATTCCATAATATTTTCAATCACTCGTTTTAGAAGAGTAAGAGCTTGCGATACAATACTTTGAACGATTGGTCTTAAATAGCATGTAAAAATGACTTCAAAATAACATCAGCATGATTTAATTGACCGTGAACGATGTACTTTGAAAGTCTTTGGCAGCTAATATGATTCCACCATTTATAATTTGCAAAGAATACTTTTCTGAAGTTAAATTAAGAAGGTTAAAGTCCAAATGTGAGAATATATAACACCAGCTTTACCTCCTCCAGTTTCTTCATTATTTGTAGTGTTATTGCTGATAAATGTATATATGATACAAAAAAATCAATAGAGATCAATGGGAACCATTGTCCTAAACACTCAGAATGCATTGCGTAGGCTTATGACACGTTTCCGAGCTCTGCGGATATTTTATTAATAGCATAACACACAACAGAAAACAAAGCTACTGTGTAAAAGTAATACAGTACACAATATTAAGTCATTTACAAGAAGTACTAAAGTAACTAAATGTAATTAGTTACTTTTTAAGGAGCGTGATATGAAAATGTCATTATTATATATGTTTTTAAAGATTTAGATAAAACACAGAGCACACTACACTAACGCCAGATTAGCCGAAATATACCCAAATAGCAGTAATACTTGTAATAGGTGTCAACAATCTCCAGCAAATCACACACACACGTTTTGGTCTGGTCCAAGATTGACAGTGTTTTGGTCTAAAATATATTCGATAGCACTATTGGGAATTCTTTTTGGGCCAAATTTGCCTTAGAAATGCAGAAATATCAGCATTAAGCATTATTCACACTAAGAGCTGCTTGCAGCGGCAAAGCAACAAGCTACAAAGCGTCCAAGTGACAAATTGACAAGTTGCAAGGCGACAAATGGCAAAGCGACCAAGCGGCAAAGTGACAAACGGCAAAGCGACAAGCTACTAAGCCACCAAGCAACAAATCGACAAGTGGCAAAGCGACCAAGCGGCAAAGTGACAAGCAGCAAAGCGACAAGCTACTAAGCCACCAAGCGACAATCGACAAGCGGCAAGGCGACAAGCGGCAAAATGACAAGCGGCAAAGTGACAAGCTACAAAGCCACCAAGCAACAAATTACCAAGTGGCAAGGCGACAAGTGGCAAAGCGACCAAGCGGCAAATCGACAAACTACTAAGCCAACAAGCGACAAATCGACAAGTGGCAAAGCGACCAAGCGGCAAAGTGACAAGCAGCAAAGCGACAAGCTACTAAGCCACCAAGCGACAAATCGACAAGCGGCAAGGCGACAAATGGCAAAATGACAAGCAGCAAAGTGACAAGCTACTAAGCCACCAAGCAACAAATCGACAAGCGGCAAGGCGACAAATGGCAAAATGACAAGCAGCAAAGTGACAAGCTACAAAGCCACCAAGCGACAAATCGACAAGCGGCAAGGCGACAAAAGGCAAAATGACAAGCAGCAAAGCGACAAGCTACTAAGCCACCAAGCGACAAATCGACAAGTGGCAAAGTGACAAGCGGCAAAGCGACAAGCTACTAAGCCACCATGAAACAAATCGACAAGCGGCAAAGTGACAAGCAGCACAGCGACAAGCTACTAAGCCACCAAGCGACAAATCGACAAGTGGCAAGGCGACAAGCGGCAAAGCGACAAGCTACTAAGCCAACATGAAACAAATCGACAAGCGGCAAAGTGACAAGCAGCACAGCGACAAGCTACTAAGCCACCAAGCGACAAATCGACAAGCGGCAAGGCGACAAGCGGCAAAGTGACAAGCTACAAAGCCACCAAGCAACAAATTGACAAGTGGCAAAGCGACCAAGCGGCAAAGTGACAAGCAGCACAGCGACAAGCTACAAAGCCACCAAGCAACCAATCGACAAGCGGCAAGGCGACAAGCAGCAAAGTGACAAGCTACAAAGCCTCCAAGCCACAAATCGACAAGTGGCAAGGCGACAAGCGGCAAATCGACAAGTGGCAAGGCGACAAGCGGCAAATCGACAAGTGGCAAGGCAACAAGCAGCATAGCGACCAAGCAACAAGCAACCGTTCATTTCAACGGAGAGTGAGAAATTTCCGGTCTAACAGCACTATTCGGAATTCCTTTTGGGCCAAATTTGCCTTTAACAACACCAAACATTGTGGCTTTTTCCTTCTGTAACGAAAATGTAGAACATTTTACACTTTATTTATGTGTATATGATGACATCATTACTATTTAGCATCAATCAATGTTCATTTAGCAACAAACAACCTGTTATTCTCCATATTCAGCACAGCAGAAATATCAGCATTAAGCCTCATTCACACTATGAGCGACTCGCAGCGGCAAAGCAACAAGCGACAGTTCATTTCAACGGAGAGTGAGCGACTTCCGGTCTAACAGCACTATTCGGATTTCATTTTGCACCAAATTTGCTTCAACAACACAGAACGATGTGGCTTTCACCACATTATTGGCTAGGAGGCGTATTCTCCTTAAGTGGAAACAAACACCTCCACCTTCATACACTGTAAAAGATGCAGGGTTACACACAATTCATTCATGTTGTCCCAACACAAATCAATTAAGTAAACTTAACACCTTTAACAAATTTATGTGGATTAAACATAAAAAATTGAGCTGTCCCAATGAAATCTCAAGAATTGTGTTGATTCAGCTTATTATAAGTAGTTTGAACATAAAAAATTAAGTCGTCCCAATGAAATCTCAAGAATTGTGTTGATTCAGCTTATTTTAAGTGGTTTGAACATAAAAAACTGAGTTGTCCCAATGAAATCTCAAAAATTGTGTTGATTCAGCTTATTTTAAATAAGTAGTTTGAACATAAAAAAATTAAGTTGTCCCAATGAAATCTTAAGAATTTTGTTGATTCAGCTTATTATAAATAAGTAGTTTGAACATAAAAAAAATTAAGTTGCCCCAATGAAATCTCAAGAATTGTGTTGATTCAGCTTATTTTAAATAAGTAGTTTGAACATAAAAAAATTAAGTTGCCCCAATGAAATCTCAAGAATTGTGTTGATTCAGCTTATTATAAGTAGTTTGAACATAAAAAATTGAGTTGTCCCAATGAAATCTCAAGAATTGTGTTGATTCAGCTTATTATAAATAAGTAGTTTGAATATAAAAAAATTGAGTTGTCCCAAGGAAATCTCAAGAATTGTGTTGATTCAGCTTATTTTAAATAAGTAGTTTGAACATAAAAAATTGAGTTGTCCCAATGAAATCTCAAGAATTGTGTTGATTCAGCTTATTTTAAATAAGTAGTTTGAATATAAAAAATTGAGTTGTCCCAACGAAATCTCAAGAATTGTGTTGATTCAGCTTATTTTAAATAAGTAGTTTGAATATAAAAAATTGAGTTGTCCCAATGAAATCTCAAGAATTGTGTTGATTCAGCTTATTTTAAATAAGTAGTTTGAACATAAAAAATTGAGTTGTCCCAATGAAATCTCAAGAATTGGGTTGATTCAGCTTATTTTAAATAAGTAGTTTGAACATAAAAAAAAATTAAGTTCTCCCAATGAAATCTTAAGAATTTTGTTGATTCAGCTTATTATAAATAAGTAGTTTGAACATAAAAAAAATTAAGTTGCCCCAATGAAATCTCAAGAATTGTGTTGATTCAGCTTATTATAAGTAGTTTGAACATAAAAAATTGAGTTGTCCCAATGAAATCTCAAGAATTGTGTTGATTCAGCTTATTATAAATAAGTAGTTTGAATATAAAAAAATTGAGTTGTCCCAACGAAATCTCAAGAATTGTGTTGATTCAGCTTATTTTAAATAAGTAGTTTGAATATAAAAAATTGAGTTGTCCCAACGAAATCTCAAGAATTGTGTTGATTCAGCTTATTTTAAATAAGTAGTTTGAACATAAAAAATTGAGTTGTCCCAATGAAATCTCAAGAATTGGGTTGATTCAGCTTATTATAAATAAGTAGTTTGAACATAAAAAATTGAGTTGTCCCAATGAAATATCAAGAATTTGGTTGATTCAGCTTATTTTAAATAAGTAGTTTGAACATAAAAAATTGAGTTGTCCCAATGAAATCTCAAGAATTGGGTTGATTCAGCTTATTTTAAATAAGTAGTTTGAACATAAAAAATTGAGTTGTCCCAATGAAATATCAAGAATTGTGTTGATTCAGCTTATTTTAAATAAGTAGTTTGAACATAAAAAAATTAAGTTGTCACTTAAGTTGCAAGTGTTTTTGAGTGTTTGACAGATGCATAAAATAATTTCTTTTGTGTTTAAAGTTAGAAAAAAGTAAGTTTTCATTAAGAGAGTCTTTAAAACCTTTTTACAAAACATGGAAACCTTTGCTGAATTATACTGACACTATTGATCTTGAAGCAGAAGAGGATTAAAGCTTTTTTATTTTTTATCAGTTATTTATTACGTTTATTCTTAGGTTTTTTTGTTATTTGTTTATTTTATTATTATTATTTTATATTTACTGTGTGATTTAATAACTTAAATTTAATAAATATTGTTTTTATGGTCATTGGTTTTAAGTTGTGAAAAAGCAGAACAGTGTATTACTTATTTTTGTATGTATATGATGTTGTATCTGCACAAAATTTTAATACATATATTTGGCAAAAGAAGCTTTGTAATGCGTTACTTTTACATAAATAATACAAAATTCTATTTAATTTACAAATCAGAAACCTGAATGATTCCTTACAGACTAACTCAGATACTGAAAAAAAGCCTTTGAAGACAACTGAAATGTCTAGTTAAAGTGTGTATTATCGTTCCCCTTTATCTGTGATATTATTTTATGATATTCCCCTTGCGTGAACTTTTAAAGACGCAAATAAATGTCATTAAATGAGGGCAATCCCAAAATACATGAAGTTTCAGGATTCGCTAAGCAAAAAGAACAGTTGGTGTTAATATTCTTAAGCCTTTTAAAAGTACACTCATCTGGGTAGCATCTATGAATCAGTTTAAAGGTAACTTCTCTCATTTTGTTTGTTATTAAAACATTGTGGAGTAATGACCAAACTTTCTTCAATGAAATATCATTTACAAAACCATTCAAATGTGGCATTACATGAGGCACAGTGACAGAATCTTCCTGAAATGGTTCTTATTTTCTTATTGCATTTTGATGACGAAAACGAAAGGATAGAGGTAAAGTTGGTTTTATATTCGCACATTCGTTCATTTAGAAGTCTCTATGTTGTTTACCATGTTACTTTGAATATTCGATCAGAATTAGCATGCAAGTTTGACTTGAAAACAACATTAACACTGTTTATTTGACGGTGAACGGTGTTGTACTTTGATAGTCATTGGCTGCTAATATGATTTCGCTATTTAGAGTCTGCAAATAATACTTTTATTAAATTATATTATTAAGGAGAAAGTCGGAATGTGCGAATATAAAACCTCTATAACGAAAGGCGGTGTTTACCAATAAATGTTTTTTTAAAGGTCCACTGAATGGAAATTAGAAATCAAAGCCCTTTAAAAAGCATAAAAACATCTTCAGCAACAATAGCAAAGTCTTTTACTGAGGTAAAGTTGGTTTTATATTCACATATTCATTCACTTTAGAACAGTAAGAACTTGCGATGCACTACTTTGAACGTTTGGTCTCATATAGCATGTAAGTATGACTTCAAAACAACCTTAGCACTATTAAATTGACTGAACAATGTTGTACTTTGATAGTCATTTGCTGATAAATATGATTCCACCTTTTATAATTTGCAATGATTACTTTCCTGAAGTTATATTAAGAAGGTTAAAGTCTAAATGTGCGAATATAAAACCAGCTTCACCTCAGTAAGTCTTTTGGGCTTACAGGAATTCAGTGCTTAACTAAAAATTCAGAGCTACAAAGTAAACCACTATCATTGAAAGTTGAAGAATATACATTTGTTTTGTGCAAGATGTTATAATTATTTCAAATTATATACGAGGTGTAAAATTGTGTTTACATGAGGGTCCAGCACCGCAACTTTCCTGTTACTCGCTTGTTTTCGTTGATGACGTTACTTAAAGCGCTGCATGTTAAATAGAGTAGCAGTTCAGGCACGTGACGTCGTTTGTAAAATTAAAACAACTGGTTTATATTGACTTAAACAACAAAAACACGATATGAAAAGTCATTACACTTAATTTTAAAAAGCTTTATAACAAACCTTTCTCAGTCCACTTCACAACACTCGGAGGAGCGCCGCGGATTAATGACGTCACGTAGGTTAATCAAAATAAAAGTCCCGTTCACAGCCTGCGTCTTAAATGACCATTTACTTGCAAGAAATAGTAAATAAACAAATAAATTCAGAGTTAAAATCATGTTGAAGCACACAGTTTATTTTGAGCACATTATTGGAAAGCGTATATTTAATTGAGGGAATGTGAAGCTGCTTTAATTTTACTTTTGAAATTTAGCTACTATCATTTCCTATCAAATATATTAGTAAATAAAGATATAAGCAACCTATATGGCTTTATAACGCTTTACGTTTGTTTTAAGAGTGCAAGACACACAACATATACAGAAAACACACAAAACATAAACAGTTGTGACAGTTAGCACTGTCACCTCATAGCAAGAAGGTCACTGGTTCGAGTCCCGGCTGGGTCAGTTGGCATCTGTGTAGAGATTGCATGTTCTCCCCATGTTGGCGTGGGTTTCCTTCGGGTGCTACGGTTTCCCTCACAGTCCAAAGACATGCGCTATAGATGAATTGGGTAAGCTAAATTGGCCATAGTGTGTGTGTGTGTGTGTATGGGTGTTTCTCAGTACTGGATTGCAGCTGAAATGGCATCCGCTGTGTAAAACATATGCTGGATAAGTTGGTGATTCATTCCATTGTGGCGACCCCTGATGAATAAAGAGATTAAATTCAAAGGAAAATAAATGAATTAATAATATTTTATATAGTAATAATATTAGTAATAAATAAGAATAAAGTTCTTAATGATAAAGTATTATTCTGTGATGGCAGCAACATCATTAATAATAATATTAATAATAATTATGATGAAAAAAATGATGACACATACTCAACACATACTACATCTCTTCTAGCTTCAGTGTCAGTTCCCCTTTTTCCTTATATATATATATATATATATAATATTGCCACGTGAATACGTGTAGAAATCCTCCACATGGGTTTCCCACAAAAATGTTTCAAAAGCCACAGATTTCAAAAGCGCTGCATTTAATTCGTGCATTCCACATATTTAGCGCGAGATTTTAACATGTGACCTTATGCAGATTATCAAGTTAACAGAGTTAGTTAGAAGTTAGTCAATTCGTCCGTTTTATTTATCTATATATTGAAGATGACTATCATATACAGTGCATCAAGGCAAGTACAATAACAACAACCCACATAGCAAAATATCTCTGGCCCACACAATCAGCTTTTGCTTGGCCCACATGCTGCAGTGAAATACGGTACATGACTGGACCAAGTCCGGCTTCCAGACAAGGGTCAAACATGGACCATATCTGGGCCAAGTCTCAGCCAAGTTAATAATCTGTAACTGAGCCTGATGTGATCTGAACTGGGCCAGATATGTTGGTGTGTCACGACTGCATTGAAATTGATAAACGCGTAAACCATTGCGCTTTAGGCTTGCTGTGGGTGTGCTTTTTCTCAAAGCGACTTAATTGGTAGATTTTAGAAAATAATAAAATGTATTTTAAATGTGGGTCAAGGCCAAACTTGCAAGGCTCACATATCAGTTATTGACATCTGGGCCCAATATTACATTTTATTTCTGGTCCAGGTATTGTGTGCCGCCTTAAAGACGGTGTCCAAATCAGGGCCATGTTTGGCCCACATGCTGTATGCCAGTGTCGGATGAATGCCTGCTGTGCCAAATTTACGCCAAATCTGGGACAGAATTCTTACCTGGGAAACCCTTCTTGCTTGAATATGATAAATCTAGGCAAATTTATCAACACATTCTGACTCTAGACTTCTCTCATATTCATAATTGGTCAGTCAAAGCCTTCACTTCACTTTGTGCAATTTCTTTGGCATCATTTTACAATGTATGGGGTCTTCCGATGACTTTTGCAACCAAGGCTCATTCTGAAAACGTAGTCCTTTGAACGTTTCTGGAGACCGCGAAATACGTCCTGGGAGGTATGTATTTTAGCGAATCCACGAGAGGCCGCTGTGTGTGCTTTTTCATATCTCAAATTTCTCTCGTGAGTGCCATTCGCGCCTGCTGTTCTCGCGTAAACCCACCAGAGGTCGCTGTTGACTGTCTGTCTGAATGACTGACTGGCTGGCTGACCGACCGACCAATCGATCGACCCACCCTCCTCCTTCCCTAAACCAAACTAATTTTATCGATTGACCCACTTACTTCCCTAAACCTAACCAACAATTTACAAAAACAGTCCAGAAAAAGAAAAGCCCTCGTCTGATTTTTACCACAATTTCGCATTTTACCACATTCTCACCCTGTTATTCACTTTTACAGTTTATTTTTTGGATCCTGTTTTTGTCTGACCTGATTTCTGGAACCGCTCTTCCCTGGACTCGAACCCCGTCGTCGTCGTCGTGGTCAACTCCTCCGAGCGCCTCAAGTCAGCCGACGTACATGACGAGCTACTTTGACAAACTGGTAACAGCGGGAAAGCCCTCCACACGGTGGTAAGCGGTCAGCTGGTAGGCACGAAAAGGAACGGCGTACACCGCCCCGTAGCATTTATTTAAAAAAAAAAAATTGAAATGCAGCCACACATACCTCCGGCTACATAATTTGAGGTCTCCAAAAACGTCAATGGGACTACGTTTTCAGAATGAGCCTGGGTTGGACTTTTGGTGGTTTGATTATGCATCATATTAAATAGTTTGTGTCATGATCACCAGCAATCTAGCCTGTGCAGATCGCTGGAGAACTGATTACTAAGACACCTCATTCACACACATTTGAGCATTTCGAAGCGTTATCCTTGTCTTGCCTTACTGTGTTTTTGACCCTTGTTTTGTTTATTGTTTATGTTGTTTTGCCACCTGTCCTGACCATTTGTGTGAGGTGAACAAAACAGGACCCAAAAACAGAAGGAAAGTCTTTGAATTTTATTTCAATAAATGTCAATGGGTAACTTAGGCAGGCTGCTGAAGGCCTTTCTTGGCGTCGCAGAGTGGAAAACAACTTCAGAAGAAGGGTGTCTCACTCAGCCGGGCGGAGAGAGCAGAACCAGAGCTTTTAGATGAGCGAACCTCTCTGGAATTTAGCCAGCACCCAAGCATGCCAACAGAAGACCGAGAGCTGGACTCGATGGATAACTTGATGAAGTTCCCACATGATGACACAATGGATATGGACACACAGACAAGGACTAGACCAGGGGTGTCCACACTCGGTCCTGGAGGGCCGGTGTCCTGGAGAGTTTAGCTCCAACCCTAATCAAACACACCTGAACCAACTAATCAAGCTCTTACTAGATATACTAGAAACTTCCTGGCAGGTGTGTTGAAGCAAGTTGGAAATAAACTCAGCAGGACACCGGCCCTCCAGGACCGAGTTTGGACACCCCTGGACTAGACAGAGCACAAGAGGTAAGTGAAGCACATCTATTGACTTGCGACATACATGGGACAACGTAAATAACACAGGAATTAAGCCAAGTGGGTGCAGACGCAAGGGATAAGTGAACTGCCAAACATCTGAACGACTAATCGGTGCGTGCCGGCGCCTAATAACTAGAGAGAGCAAAGTAAACAACAGCGCACATGACAATTTGCCTGTTTATAAAGTTTACTCTCCGTCACCTTCATGCTCCGGTCTGTTCCTGTTTTGACCTTGCCTGTACGACCATCCCAAAATAAAGCTGCATTTGGATCCTCACCTCTGCTGCCAGACCCGCACATTACAGTTTGCATCTATTAGTAAAATATGAATCATTTTATACACATACCTTTCAAAAATAACATGGAGCTCCGAGGCGACGCAGTAGGTAGTGCTGTAGCAATAAGGCCGCTGGTTCGAGCCTCGGCTGGGTCAGTTGGCGTTTCTGTGTGGAGTTTGCATGTTTTCCCCGTGTTCGAGTGTGTTTCCTCCAGGTGCTCCGGTTTCCGCTGTGGCAACCCCGGATTAATAAAGGGACTAAGCTGAAAAGAAACTGAATGAATGAATGGAGCTCCTAATCCCAACCCCTATCCTAAGCCTACCACAACATAACTTAATCAGAGGGACAATCTGATCGCAACGGCCATTATGTAGGTGTCGGTGAACATGTCAAACCAACGAACAGGAACAACAGGTTTTAGCCAAGGATTTCAGCAATCTTTTAGGTTTCCTCAAATTGTGGCAGAAAAACTTATCTCCACCTTCAACTTTTTGACAGGTCCTGGCAGGTTTTTGCCTGGCCTGCTATTATTGGCTAATCATTCGTTTTCCTTCAGCTTAGTCCCTTATTTATCAGGGGTCACCACTGCGGAATGAACCGCCAACTATTCAAGCATATGTTTTACACAGCGGATGCCCTTCCATGCAACCCAGTACTGGGAAACACCCATACACTCTTTCATTCTCACACACACACAATCATACACTATGGCCAATTTAGTTGCGCATGTGTTTACACTGTCTTTGGACAGTGGGGGAAACCACGCCAACACTGGGAGAACATGCAAACTCCACACAGAAACGCCACGCCAGAAATTGGCCCAGCCGGGGCTTAAACCAGCAAACTTCTTGCTGTGACGTGACAGTGTTAACCACAGAGCCATCGTGACCCCCCCCCCCCCCTTGTTATTGGCTGTTTTTTAACCGTATTCTTTACCATTTACCGCCATTGGAATCTATTCGGCTTGAGACTAACAGTCTCATTCACTTCTATTGATTTAGTCATGAACAAGTGCAGGTACTTTATTGAACATCAATTATAGACATAGACATAACCCTCTTTTGATTTGTGGTTGAAGGACACTATTTGTGTAACTGCAGATAAACTGTTTATAAACTCACCGGCCACTTTATTAGGTACACCCGTCCAACTGCTCATTAACACAAATTTCTGATCAGCCAATCACATTGCAGCAACTCAATGCTTTTAGGCATGTAGACATGGTCAAGACAATCTGCTGCAGTTCAAACTGAGCATCAGAATGGGGAAGAAAGGTGATTTACGTGACTTTGAACGTGGCATAATTGTTGGCGTCAGACAGGCTGGTCTGAGTATTTCAGAAACTGCTGATCTACTGGGATTTTCACGCACAACCACCTCTAGGGCTTACATTCAGATGGTAGGGTCAGAATTTGGTGTCAACAACATGAAAGCATAGATGGTGTGGTGTTCTTGGCACACATTAGGGTCCATTAGTACCAATTGAGCATTGTGTCAACCAACGCCACAGTCTACCTGAGTATTGTTGCTGACCATGTCCATCTCGTTATGACCACAGTGTACCCATCTTCTGATGGCTACTTCCAGCAGGAAAGCTCCAAGTCATAAAGCGTGAATCATCTCAGACTGGTTTCTTGAACATGACAATGAGTTCACTGTACTCAAATGGCCTCCACAGTCAGCAGATCTCAATCTAATAGAGCATCTTTGGAATGTGGTGGAACGGGAGATTTGCATCATTTGCAGACAAATCTGCAGCAACTGCAATCATGTCAATATGGACCTAAATCTCTGAGAAATACTTCCAGTACCTTGTTGAATCTATGCCACGAAGGATTAAGGCAGTTTTGAAGGCAAAAGGGGGTCCAACCCGGTACTAGTAAGGTGTATCTCTCCACCTGTTGGTTTGGCGTGCCCTAAACATACATCACAGTAAGTTTATGGCCGCCACAGTATCTGCTCAGGATCCTGGTCCGGGATTATGGAAACATCTGGAATAATAATAACAGACTAACATAAGCGTTGATGCCGTTCAAATTATAATCTGGTCCCTAAGCACCCCAACGTTCCAGCCAGAGCGAGATCAAGGGGTATGCCTAGTAATGAATATGTCTAGTAACTGGAGATGTTTTCAGTCTAAGCCAGTGTAGTCTAATAGGGTATATGCCGTGCTAGTGTGTTTCCCATACTGATAAACTTCCGGTGACCTGTTATTGTGAGTTTTTTCCATTTTATACGGTTCCTTTTACAGCATCTAAGTTGTAATGTAATTCAAATACAATCAGTTAAATAGACTTTGGCATTCATTTAGTTGCTCAGGCGTAAAACGAGACAAATAGCCATTAGCTTGCACGCGCCCGTCAGAATTGGCAGGCTAGCACAGAAGCTCCATTGAATATACTGAGGTAAAATAAATGCTAATATTATAAAGACA
The DNA here is from genome assembly GCF_903798145.1 of Danio aesculapii. NCBI lineage: Eukaryota > Metazoa > Chordata > Actinopteri > Cypriniformes > Danionidae > Danio > Danio aesculapii. Next base: position 4,248,699 of record NC_079438.1, on the reverse strand, counting down.
TGGCGGGGAGAAAATTTTATCTAATGCAGTGCTTCTTGTACAATCTGAGACCCACTTCATATCGGAGATCACTTAGCCAGTGGAGATCGCTGATTTTTAAAGAAAACGGACCTTAAACGCACCGATTTTGCATTGGTATACAATTCACCGGAAACGATTAACTCAGGTTACTGGCAAATTAAAAGTCCTATTAGCATGCTTCGACATATACCCCATTGTCTTTCCATAATATTAATATTCTAACAATGAATTTAATGGCATTTTAAATAATAATCACACAAATACTAATTGTTTTTACAAGGTTTCTAAATAAAAGTGTTTTTTTCCCCCCTAAAACTCTTGCAGTGTGATTATCTAGCTCAATGACTGGATTTCATTGTAAATTTGCAATTAAAAAAAATTCTGTCTTAAAAATATAACCGTATATAATATGGTGACACTCAAAATAAAGTGATTATTTTATTACAGTATTTATAAATTTATTTATATATTAATCTTCGTGGGGTAAAGATTGTTAATCTTGGTGTTCAGTTTGAATTAAATTGATTTTACTCACCTCACTGGCAGATTATTTAGCTTGTTTTGGGGGAAAACTTAAAAAAAAAACAACAACGTAATTTTTGATTTAATGTTTCTAAAAACAAAACAATACTTTCACTTGTCTAAAAATGCTTCTGGATTTAACCATTTTTAGATATTTGGACTAAAAACAACGACAAAGACGTTTTGCAGTGATAGATATGAACGCAGAGAAATGAGAAAGATTATAAAAACCTGACGTGACTGTCTTCTGTACCTGCAATTTCATCAAACACTGACTGTAAACAGTCTATGTAAAAACGTCTAATTTTGTTTTGAAAACGATAAACTCACAATAAAGGTAGTATTATTGAAAACTAATCTTATATTTGCTTACCGTGAATTTCTATTTGTCAGCGTAGACTAGACTTTTATTTTGAAAGGGCGTATGACGTCAAAGTCTCGCCGCCCGCTCTCCTGTCTGAATCGGCTGAAGGGTTTGTTTATAATCATTTTAGTCATGATTTATATCAATACAGCGCTTTTCAAATGCAGAGTGAATTGTGAAGTGATTTAAACATTACTGACTGTAATAGTGCATGCTTGCAGTGGTAGTTATGAAGGCTGCATTTCCTCATGAGTAACAGAAAGGTGCGTCTCATTTCTCCATATAGTAAACAAGTTCATAGCAAACACAGGCGAGTAATGATGAGGGGAAAACCCTGAGATCTTATAAACTCGAGTGAAAGCGTGCTGACGACATCTGCTGGTCAATATGTGAATTGAATGGAACTTTATTTGAGGTTTAAAAAAACTACAAAACAATAATCAGAGGTAAATCGTCGAAGATAAAAACACAAAGCCGCTGGGGTTCCTTACTGAAAAAGCCAGCTTAAACCAGCCCAGGCTGGTTGGCTGGTTTTAACTGGTCGACCAGCCTGGTTTTTGAGGTGTTTTGGCCATTTCCAGGCTGGTTTCCAGCCATTTCCAGCCTGGTCTTAGCTGGTCAGGCTGGGTGATGACCAGCTAAAACCAGCTTGACCAGCCTAGCCAGGCTGGAAGTCCAGCCAAAACCAGCTATGTCCAGCTTAAACCAGGCTGGTCAAGCTGGTTTTAGCTGGTCATTTTCCAGCCTGACCAGCTAAGACCAGGCTGGAAATGGCTGGAAACCAGCCTGGAAATGGCCAAAACCCCTCTAAAACCAGGCTGGTCAACCAGCAAAAACCAGCCAACCAGCCTAGGCTGGTTTTAGCTGGATTTTTCAGCAGGATTTCCTTTGTGGTCCTTGCTATTAATGGAAAGAAATGCTACAGAGTACAGAACAGCTGAGATATAAACCATAACAGTAATCATTCAGTCATTTTCCTTCGGCCTAGTCTCTTATTTATCAGGGGTCGCCACAGCGGAATGAACCGCCAACTATTCCAGCATATGTTTTAGGCAACCCAGTACTGGGAAACACCCATACACACTCATTCACGCACACAATCAAACACTATGGACAATTTTGTTTACCGAATTCACATTATGCGCATGGACTGCAGGGGAAACCGGCGCACCCGAGGAAACCCACGCCAACACAGGGAGTAACAGTAATCAAATTTAATTAATTAATTAACATGAAGTATTTACAATACAAATATATAAAAGATAAAAAAAACATACAAGCTAACTAACATCATTTAACAATTAGTCGTATTTAAAAAACCTGCTTTTTAAATGTCTTGTATTTAATGTTGTTTACAAATAAGCTATTAAAAGAAAATATAAATCATAAAAGCCTAAATATTATTAATTTGTATCGTTTTGGAGGCTAGTTGGGCGATTCAAAGGCATTAACAGTGAACAATAGAGCTGATTGAGACTAATTTATGAGATGAAGATTTATTTTAGATTTTATTTTCATTCCAGAAACAGAAAAACTCCTGCCGAAGGACTGATCTCCACGTGACACACGATTATAAGATGGCGTTTATTAAAGAGGAGAGTGAGGACCTGAAGATTGAAGACACATTCAGACTCAAACAAGAAGATCCGCAGGAACAAACAGGTGATTTTTTTATCTTTTGAGTGTAAAAAAAGCACTATTAACAGGGTTGTGATTTATTTAAATAAGTAAACAATGATATTGAGAATTAAAGAGGACCTATTATGCACATTTTTACAAGATGAGGGCCCGTTTTGATCCTAATTGTGCCGTTTTGGTGAGTGTAGCTTTAAATTCAAATGAGATTGTGCTCTTTTGAAGAGAGGGCGGAGCTACAAATGCCTGTGTGTCAACATAGAGGCAGATTCAAAAACAAGACTAAAGCTTTATGCTAATGAGGGAGAGATGGTCACTAATGGGCGGGGCTTTCAATCTCTGATGACACGTACAAAGGGAGAATGTCAATCCGAGTGTTTCTGCAGACAGTTTTTATCAAGTGTGATTACAAAACAAATAAAATTATAAAAGTTTTACTATTAGAAGCTGGTAATATTCACACGCTGCTGCCACACAGCGGTGTTTAAACCCCTTATAAAAGTGACTTTTGCATAATAGCTCCCCTTTAAGGGGGCTGCTATTCATTTCCAGGTGCTAAAATCACTTGTGAATGCCACTTTGCTTTTTTACTTTCACTTTTAAGTTCCAAAACAATGGAAAAACAGTGCATTTGGCAATGGACAATGTGTTCTGTACACATCGGGACGATTTTTGTGCTTATCGTTTACATTTTAACGCCTTTAATCTTTAAAAGGCACCTATTTTACCCCTTTTACAAGATGTAAGATAAGCCGTTGGTGTCTCTAGAATGCGTCTGTACAGTTTCAGCTCAAAATACCCACCAGATCATTTATTATAGGTTGTTTTCAATCGTGGTTCTGGTGACGTGCAAAATTCAGTAAAAAACTGAATGGAAGACATCGAGGAAAGTCGATGATATAAGAGAGATATAAATAGAACATAAGCACATATGTTGAGCATGATCCGTATATTATGAAGAGGGCCGAGTTTTTCACTGAACTAAAATATATTTGCCTGTCGAGGCGGTAGATACTGTTTAAGCTATCCCGCTACATGAAAAACACTATACTATATTATAGTGTTTGGAAGAATACTATAGATAATTACTTGAATTAAACTGTTGTAGTAATTATATTGTTGCTGTGGAACAACACAACTGTAGTAATAAACAAATTATTCAATAGGCTTCAGTTTTCTACACTATAATTCTACACAATCATCAATGCACCACAGTTTACAGTAACGTTACAGTATTTATTACAGTTTATCAGTTTACTATGTTGCAGTATTCTGTAGCATTCATTAACAAAGAGTTGTATATAATGTATATATATATATACACACGTATATATATATATATATATATGTGACGATTATTATTATTATTATTAAAGTAGGATATTGTTTATTTTTTTGAAAAGTCTACTTTTACAATTTGACACATGCAAACCACTGCAGAAGTGTTCGAACCAGCAGCCCCATGTCATGTACAGTAGGCTACCGAAACGCCAGTAAAGACACAAGCTTTAGAGACGTAACCTAAATTCTGCTTTTAAATAATAGGTCACCTATAGCTTTCGCCATGAGCCACGACTGTGTTCCAAATGGCATCAATGTTTTTCAACATCAAAATTACACCCAAGAGAGAATTAAAAAAAATAATTCCAAGTTTAAATGTTAGAACGTTCTAAATGAATAGGGCATAGGGGGGATAAGTGGGAATAGAACACATCCAGGAACTATGTTTCTCACTACAGCTCCAGGGGTGTAGTTGCAAGCATAGAAGATTGCGACGCAGTTTGTGAATGTTTGTTGCAACGACAGATTTGGGAAACGGCAAATTAACGAACTATGTTTTTAATGACACAACTGGCGACCTTAGTTGACTAATGATGGTTTTCGGAAACGCACCCCAGATCGGATATATTGAGGCATTCTGTTTTGTACGTCATTAAACTTGCAACAATGTAGCACTTCTCCTTGGTTTAATGACGTAGAAGGAAGAGTGTGTGTGGAGACGCCGAAGTGGTAAACAACAACAAGGGAGGTTTATGCTAATGCCAAACTGATGTGCAAACGTGTAATAGCCCGCAACTGTTGCTAGCCACCAGAGCACGATTGGCCGACGAAATGATGCGTCATTGTTGCACAGGTATGTGGACAAGCTTTGACACAGCATTTCGGACTCACTGCTCCTCATTAAAGCCCGCCACAATTTGCTGCCATCAGACCTGAGAACTCTCTCATATCCACAAATTCCTCTGAATGGTGGAGGACGCCATATATAAACCATAGGCGCAAGCTGCGATTACGGCCCTTTCCCTCCTGCGCTTCAAAATCATCTTAAAGTTGGGGAACTTCGCGTATTCCACAGAGCTAAAAGCAAGGCAATTTCTTCTACTGTGGCTAGTGTGGCGCAGATGATAGAATCCGCCTTTATGCATGCGCGAGGTCGTAAATTGTATAGCAAGTGTAAACACATGAATCGAATATGGATCACAATTAAATGAACGTGTAAATGGACAGGCAAAAAAAATCAGATGTAGGCAACAAATTGGAATTGGGCATCAAGACCTGACAGTGTAAACGTGACAAGAGAGTTGGAACAGATATTTTAATCTCAGTTTCTTTGCAAAACATTTTCTGTGGACATGTGTATACATGGTATTATAAAAGCATGGCGCCTGTCAATCAATTTGGTTGGCGGGGAAAACCGCACTTTTACGTGACGTTGCGGTGGGCCTTAATCACTAGGATTTGGGTCTTATTTTAACGTCAGGAAATTTAAAAAAAAGAGACTTGTTGGGTTTACGTCACTCCAATATGACTGAGGACACACTATACCTACACACAGTTCTGTCCATACAGATTCTCATCAATGGTGCCCTTTAACCTCTGCCCTGTCGTTTACTTGTTTTTGTGTTGTTGTTTTTTTCATGCTAGACCCACTGAATTACCTAAATAAGGACACCAAGATACTGAATATAACAGAGGAAGATCTGAATAAGAAAAACTTTGATTTCTTTGAAGAAACAGAATCGTTTAGTTTCTCACAAACTGAAAAGCCTCAAAAAAGAGCTCAAATGACAGAAACCAGAGGCGACTTCTCATGTCTGCAATGCGGGAAGAGTTTCAATCATCACAGAAATCTTAAAGTCCACATGAGAGTCCACAACGGAGAGAAACCTTACAGCTGCCGTCAGTGCGGAAAGAGTTTCACTCAGAACTCAACCCTTAAGCAACATACGAGCGTTCACACCGGAGTGAAGCCGTACACCTGCCATCAGTGCGGAAAGAGTTTCACTCAGAACTCAACCCTTAAACACCACATGAGCGTTCACACCGGAGAGAAACCTTACACGTGCCAGCAGTGCGGAAAGAGTTTCACTCAGCAAGGAAGCTTTAAAAGACACATGCGGATTCACACCGGAGACAAACGTCACAAGTGCAAACTGTGCGAGAAGAGTTATAATCAAAAAGCACACCTTGATGCTCACATGAGGATTCACAGTGGAGAGAAACCGTACATCTGCCAACAGTGTGGAAAGAGATTCACACATAAACACACTCTTAAAGTCCACATTCAGAGAGTTCACACCGAAGAGAGAAAGCTTAAGTCGCAGCTGAACACTCGCACCGAAGTAAATTCTTATGTATGCCCTCACTGTGGAAAGAGATTCAAACAAATAGGGGGCCTTAACAGGCACCTGAGAGTCCACACCGGCGAGGGCTCCTACACCTGCACATTGTGTGCTAAACATTTCTTCCACAAAGGAAACCTGGAGGTTCACATGAGAGTTCACACTGGAGAGAAGCCGTACACCTGCTCCCGATGCGGAAGGAGGTTTTCACAGAAACCGGCTCTTACCGTCCACATGAGGATTCATACCGGAGAGAAGCCCTACACCTGCACACAGTGTGGACTGAGCTTCATTTATAAAAGAAACCTTACAAAACACAACACAACTCACATCTCTTAGAGATCCTTTTAATCCCAGTCTACATGATTTAGATTCACTTGGCGCAGTGGGTAACACGATTGCCTCACAGTAAGGTTCGCCTCACGCTGGTTCGAGCCTTGGCTGGGTCACTTGGCATTTATGTGTGGAGTTTGCATGTTCTCCCTGTGTTGGTGTGGGGTTTCCCCAACAAGTCCAAAGACGTGGTATAGGTAAATTGGGTAAGCTAAATTATTCGTACTGTATGTGTGTGAATCAGTGTGTATGGGTTGCAGATGTAAGGGCATCCACTGTGTAAAATATATGCTGGATAAGTTGGCGCTTCATTCCGCTGTGGCGACCCCAGATTAATAAAGGGACTAAGCCGAGAAGAAAATGAATAAATGAATTAGGAAATTGGGGATAAACTTAGACTTGGGATATTGTAAACCCTGAGCATTCAATGTAGGATAGAAAAGGTTGCCAAACCTAATAAGACTTTTATGTAGAGCCTCAGATGGTGTATTTAAGGTGCTCAAGTTTAAGACGTGATAACACTTCTAATGTCCAGTGTTTCAAGAGTTCACACTTAGCTGATGATCCATCAAAAGCTTGTTTGGCATGCTGTCCCGAAGAGAGCCCCGAGCTCAAGGGATCCTCGAGCCCATGGCTTCCTCCCACTTGCAGCGCTAGAGGGGAGCCTGAGCTCGGTGAATCTCAGAACTCCCCATCTGCAGTAGCTAGGGAACACGCGAGGAAAAAAGGGGGCTAGACAAATGCTTGATTGGTATGCATGATGTATGTCTTTGGATGGTGGGAGGAAACTGGAGAACCCAGGGAAAACCCAGGGAAAACCCACGCGGACACGGGGAGAATATACAAACTCCTCACAGAAACACCTACCGACCTGGCAGGACCAGGGCTGGCAGTGTTCTTGCTGTGGGGCTAACAGTGCTAACCACTGGGCCTCCGTGCCGCCCGATCTACAGTGAAGGAGGAGAATGGGGAGGAAGGGGGGTTTCTTCCAAACGAAGATAAAGTGGACTGAAGACTGTGGTTATTTATAGTAGCTTATGGCTCATATGATTGGATGATACTGATTAGCTTAATACGAGACCGGCTGCGATAAATCATAAGCACATGATCCTCTCGAAATTAGTTTATAAATAAACCTCACTTGTGGAATGGTAGGTTTGATTTTTTTCACCTGAGAAGAATTGGGCGTCTGGTCAATAATGAAGAGAAGGCAATGTTTTCTACATGATTAGATGACAGGTGCATTTCTTCTGGGACTACACCAGTCTTGTCACCCTGTCTTGGAAAAAGAAGACACAACCTTCCATCTCTCTATTCCTCACTCTAAAAGAGTAGCCATTGCCTTCTGAAAATTGGCAACGAATTCAGAATACAGGACAATTTTGCACCTTTTTGGAGTGGATATAACAATGGCTTTGTGTTACACAAAGGAGTTCTGCGTAGCATCTTGCTGACTGAACTCATCCCTCTCCCCTCTGCAGAGTAACCTGCAGAAATGGCAGCATATCTTGAAAGAAGATTTGGGGGGCACAGAATTGATGGTTCACATATACCAATGATCACACCAAGGGAACACCACAATGATTATGTGAATCGCAAGGGTTGACACTCCATTATCTTACAGGCTGTTGTGGATGGTAGGGGACAGTTCTGGAATATTTGTGTTGGTCGCCCAGGGAGCCTACATGACGTCCATCCGCTTAGACTGCCCAAACTGTGGGATCTCTTCAACACATTTTTACCAGCACACAAGACAAATAGGAGGAGAGAATCTAGGCCAGGGGTGGCGAACCCGCGGCTCGCGAGCCGCTTGCGGCTCTTTAACTGCTATTGTGCGGCTCAACCTCTCGCGCGATTTAACATACATTAACCAATTGACTAATGCCCCATTCACACGGGGCTTCAGCGTTGCTCGCTGCAGAAGCTGGGAGTAGCTCAACTTTTCAAGCGCCAACGGATGCGTCAGCCAATCAGATCGCTGTATGCAAATACACCTGCTAGACAGTGGCCTATTGCTGACTGAATTTCATTTTCTGACGCTTCTATGACGATCGTTTCAGCTCTAACTTCAGACACGCCTTCAGTCAAGGGTTGACACTGAAGCCCTATGGAAGGCCATTGGGGCCAAAACGTCTGCAACAAACGCGTTTACACGTTATTACGTGTTAACACGTAATTTACGCGTTAACACGCAATTACGCGTTAACACGTAGGTACGTGTTAACACGTGATTTACGTGTTAACACGCAATTTACGTGTTAACACGTTTTTTTTTTAACTAGTGTCATTTTTAAAGCACAATCATTTAATAATTTCTCCAACCTGCTCATTTTAAAATGTATAATGTCATTTCACTTAAATCACAATAAATGTTTGGATTCAATGAACTGTAGTAGATATTTTGTATAATGAAAGGCCAAACATCTTCTGCAATGTTATGTTTGATGGCCATTATAATTCTTGTCATTCAGCTGCTGAGATTTCTTTGAAAATGTGTCCAGAGAAATCAGTATGAGCTTTATTTGACAAGTGTGGGCAAACACACAAGAAATGTTTTGGGTGTTTTTTTTCCAGGAGCACAGGATACATACAAATCAACACAAGGACACAGAATGACATAAGTGGATATAAAATAAACAATAAAACATTTTGGTTACAAAAATCATAAACAGTAAGGGTTGTGTATATGTATGACCATAAAAAATAAACAGGTAACAACTGATTTAATAATAAAGATCTATAGATATAAAGATGTGTAGAGATCTGAAGGTTGGACGGGTGCACAGCAATAATCCTCTCCGCTGTCCTGACAGTCCGCTGCAGTCTTCTTATGTCTGATTTGGTGGCTGATCCGAACCAGACAGTAATTGAAGTTTTGTCAGATGAAGTGGCGGCAGATTGTGCATTCTCATACTATATGTAACAGGTCATTAATTACTAAACACATGAATGATTTAATGCAGAGTAGCCTATCTTGGTGAGGTTTATGTCTGCAAATTATGCACATATTGTAGAACAAACATTTTATAAAATTACTGTATTTCTTAATAATTTTGTGTTATACATTCATGCTTGTAATATATATTTATTGTTTGCAGAACTTTGCACTATGTACTTTTTGTTACTCTACTGGAAGCTCCAATCACCTAGACAAAATATTCTTGTGTGTAAACAAATGAGGTAAGAAAAACCCAAATTATGATTAACTGGATCAAAATTACAAGATAAAAAGCAGAAATTATGATTTAATAACTCAAAATTATGACTGAATAAATCTGTAGAAATTACATTACAACAATAGGTGGCCACAAAGCACCATCTAAATGTAGAACTTAATTCTCCAAGGATGATTTTATAAAAAGTTTTTTTTTTTTTTAATTATTATAGTTATTGAATCTTTAACTGAGAATTGTGTGAAAATATACATTTATTTTACATCAAATATAATACATTGTTTAATAACATGTACATATTTGTAATAGTTATATAAATAGGCTAAGGGGCAATTTTTTCGATATTCATTTTCTTTTCAGCTTAGTCCCTTTAGTAATTTGGGTTTACCACAGGTGAATGAATCGCCAACTCATTCAGAACGTTTTACACAACGGATGCCCTTTCAGCTGAAGCCCAGCACTTCACACACACTCACTACAGACAATTTAGCTTACCCAATTTACCTATACAGCATGTCTTTGCACCCGGAGGAAACCCACGCAAGCAGGAGGAGCAGGGATGGGAAAAAATACATTGAAATTCATTCATTTTCTTTTCGGCTTAGTCCCTTTATTAACCAGGAGTCACCACAGAAGGATGAACTGCCAACTTATCCAGCATATGTTTTACGCAGCGGATGCCCTTCCAGCTGCAACCCATCACTAGGAAACACCCATACTATGGACAATTTAGCCTACCTAATTCACCTGTTCTGCATGTCTTGGGACTTGTGGGAGAAACCGGAGCAGCCAGAGAAAACCCACACGAACGAGGAGAGAACATGCAAACTCCACACAGAAATACCAACTGACCCAGCCAAGGCTCGAACCAGCAACCTACTTGGTGTGAGGCAACAGCATACTGCGCCACCGCATCACATTAAAATGCATTTTATAATACTAACTACATCCATTTTCCATGTATCGAAATAAACTTCAAAATACAGCAGCCACAAATATATCTAAATAAAACACTTTTACAAGAGAGCATTGTAAAATAGTCGGTCAATCCCTTCATCATTAAACTGACTAAGTTAAGTAAACAATGTTTGACAGCAACAGCGTTTGAACAAGTTTAATTCAGCTTGTCAACTTATTCACCTCTACATGAGGAGGTATTCATAAACTAGTTTCTTTCAAGTCTAAATTTCATACAGAAAGTCCGGTCTTGAAGAGGTTCGCTGTAAATCACAAAAAATAAAAATAAAATAGATAGATAAAGAGTTAGACTATATTGCTTCATTGTGTTTTCATCCATCGAGTGGCCAGTAAAATGGACAATCTTTTAACAGTCTTAAATTTTAAAAGTTATATGAAGAGGTTACTTAAATTTTTTTGTTTACATGTTTTTAATAAATCTTTTCAAATTAAATCTTCTATACTCAAATGTAAAAACATTTTCTGAAAACAACTAAAATATTCAGTTTTAATAATTTCCATAAATCATGTTTTCAAGTGTACTCTTCAAAGGTTTATATATTTTTTTTTAAATCAAGGAGCTCGTTTGACAAAAATATGTAACAGACTAAAATTTGGTAGAAATATTGCATTAGAATTAAAGAAATGTGAAGAACACACTTCAATCCTCAGCCCCAGAGTGAAGAGTCAGCACAGGGTTAAGAAGAGAGAAAAATATAAATATTTCAATAAAATAAATTTTATTATTTATAAGATCTTTATTAGAAATATAGGAAATTTAATAGATAGTTGTCAAGCTGAGGGAGTATAGCCTAACCACAAAGAGAAAGCAGCTAAATTTAGAGGACTAGCTTACCTAATGAAAAAAAAAAAAATTATAATAATAAATTAAAAAAAAAAAAAAAAAAAAAAAAAAAAAAAAAAAAAACCACACACAAACTTCCCTGAGCTTCCCCTCTCAAACGAACAGGTGAAAGGATATACAAAATAAAAGGCACTCACCCTTTAGTCACACTTGGAAGTAAATCTCAAATTAAGTACACAAAATAGTAAAAAGTAATGGACATGCAGGAACAATAATATTAATTTGGCTTTAAGGCTTAATCCAACTACCACAACCACTAGTGACCACTATCACAAATACCAACTAGGAAGTGTTCCTCAACTCACTATAGCTTCAGAAGGCAGTATTTATAGCCAAACCACTCTGACTCAGGCAGGTTCATAATGATTAGCAGCTGGAAGCTAATTAACCTGAGAGCTGGGGAGAGCACAAGGGTGAAATTTTTGGAAAAGGTCAAAGGTGGAAAAGCAGGGTGGAGCACAACACAATATTCAAGGCTTACACATAAAATTATGTTTTGGCTGTAACAAATACAAAACATAAAACATGACAACCATAAAAATGGACTCATCCTGTTGTATAGACTGGAGTAGTATTAAATATTTGTGCATTATATATACTGTTTTATGCCACTTTGACATCTTTAGACAGAATTGTAATATATCTATCTATCTATCTATCTATCTATCTATCTATCTATATATATATATATATATATATATATATATATATATATATATATATATATGTGTGTGTGTGTGGTGTGTGTGTGTGTGTGTGTGTGTGTGTGTGTGTGATTAATTGGTATATTTGTATGTCCTGATATTTATTTGAAAGTATATGTTTTATACTATATAATAGAAATTAACATTTTAAATCTCATTTTCAGTTAAAGATTCAATTTACTATAAAGATTTCATTAGATTAATTATTCACCTCCACCTTGGACCTCCAATTTTGATTTTTATCCAATAATTTAGACTTTTCTAAATCATAATCTCTATTTCTAAAGCATGATTTTGCCGTATCTGGCAGAAACTAGCTTCGATATATAACTGAACCAGACATTAAACAGCAGCGATACTTGCTGCTTTCGGTTTGTATTTCTTAACGCACTTCCGCGTGCGTTACTCTCCCGTCATGAGCTTGGTTGATGAGGTAAGGTCACCGTAAGCGCATCGTAGTGCTTCGGTCACTTCATCATGAATAATTCAAGTAAAACGTAGCTGTGGTGTCCCGATGACTGTGTCTGTCGTAACAGCTCGTAATCCTTCTCGTAAATATTAATGTGGTGATGCGCGCAATCGTTTTGTTACACAATGGCTACGTCGAGCCTACGCCATCTGGTCCACTTCCTTTAAAAGGAGCTCAACATATTTGGCAGCGAGGAATAAGGCAGAGATTGCGCTGAGACAGTTTCTTATTTCAATTTCCGATAGCCTGCTTCTTTACCAGTCATCTAACTGTAAAATAGCGTTGGGCTGTATTCATACGAGGATAAAAAAATACGAGAGAGAGAGAGAGAGAGAGACTAGCGAAAATAATTTAAATTAAATAGTCTACATTAACAAACCGTATGCCTTTTCGGGGGGTTGCTGAATAAACTTAGTGACCGTCCTTTTTAGTACGAGCTCTGATAAACCGTCATGAAATGCACATACTGTTCTCTCATCATTTCTTTTTAGCTCTGAAAATCGGATTTCTTGTCAAAATAAAAGTCCCCATAAACAACAGAAGTAAAGTGATCCTTAAACACAAAGAAATGTAAGATAACTCTTATTAACGTCTGTTACAGTGTTAATTAACACATTAGTGGTAACAAGAACAAACAATGAGCAAATGTAACATTAGATAATGCTGGAGTGTACACTACAATAAATTACACTCACAAATGCTTTGTTAATGGTAATAGTAAATCATATTAATAAATGGTTAACAAGCATGAAAAACATGCATGTTGAAGCTGAGAATTCCAATACTCTAAAACCTGCATGTTATTCATGCTTGTTCACTACACAAAGACATTTATTTCAGACAGATTCCTCTGGCATCCAAAGTTCCTCCTGATGGCTGTGGCTCTTCTTCATTTGGTGATTTACCCTGGATAACGTGGCTCTTGATCATCTCAAACAAACACGTTCTGTCTTGATCACAGATACGCCAGCGAGATGCACACCAACAGTTTATTCTCTTTTTAATTCTGATATGTCACTCATTATGTTGTGTGCATTGCGACATTTTAAGAAAAACTCTGTTACTAAACCTTCACAGTCTGCGCTTACTGCTGGAATCCGCAATCAATGAAGATTGGTCACCAAGGAGATATGAGTCCTCTCGCGCGCTCACTCGGTCTCTCTCCTTTCGCTTGAATTACAGTTAGCTTAGTCCATAAACAATCATTTTATAAAATACATAATTTACCCAGGCCTAAACCGAATATGCAATATTATCCTTGCATAATTATCAAAGCGGAATAAGCTAGGGCTCATTTTATATATAAACTATACATATACATTTTAACAAAATTTTAAGTAATAGAACATTATACGTAAAAAAGAAATTTTATACAGTAGGGTTGTAGGAAAAAAGCATTTTTTTTCCCCCAAGCAGCATTTTTCATTCTGCAGGCTGTTCGCTCTGGCAAATGGTCAAATATTTGTAACCTAGCCTATAATAAATAAAAAGCAGAGTTATTCTGCAATTAGGTGCTCTATCAGGCACACTCTTAAGAGTATCTTGTAGTGTGCTGTGCCGCAGTTTTCATATCTTCTAGTGTGCGCACGTTTAAGATTTGAGATAATGAAATCGCAGAAGATTCGCCTCGTGTGCGCTGCAACCAGATTTTATTATCGGTTAGGATTTTAAAACTCCTGCAGCAAGTGAGGAGAAAATGAAACCACATCAGAATGAGGAAAAATCAGATGTGCATGACATAATCTTTAAAAAAATGAGAAATTAAAAATGTAGCAGACATATGACAGGGGTTTGAGACACAACAATTACAGTGGAACACTAATCAAACCCTTATTTTCCACACAACAAAAGAAATCATCCATTCATAGGCAGGAGCAAAAACATACACTTGTATTTTTCTTGGAAAATTATCTTTTTGAAACATTTGATTTGATATAATTTGTATCTTATTTGTAATGTGTGTTTTTTTCTTTCTCCGTTATCTACACAATAAACAAGAGGGAATACCATCTGAAGTGCACAAGTCCGCTATATGCTTCAGCGCCAAAACACCATTTTTTAAATTTTATGTGCAATATTTACTGTTTTAGAGAAGCCTGATTTCATACTGTTTTGATTATTAATGACATTATCATTCATTGCGCAGGTCTCTTTGAATGAGCCAGGCTTTACAAGCTATTTGCAGCACTGACCTTGTTCCCAGATTACTTCGGAAGAACGAACTTGGTTGGATGATAAAACTCAGAAACTCATTGTGAGAACGGAGATGCTCTGTGCATGCCTGGCCGCAATGCGTGATTTATTTTTTTAATTTGAGAGTCTACATGCTGAATTGTGCCAGTCTGTCAAGATAAAATTGCTAACAACATCTTAATATTTTAAAAAAAGTATTAAAGTTTGCATAATAATTGATCGACATATATACACACACACACACACACACATTTTATATATATATGTGCACGGGGGGTGGCCCGGTGCCTAGAGCCACTGCCCGTTTGCCTTCATTGGCTGAGGTGCCCCTCTTGCTCAATCGAGAATATATATATATATATATATATATATATATATATATATATATATACATACTATAAGACTTATTATGACTATATATATAAGATAATGTGGGAAATATTATTTTAAATTAACATTTTGCATTGACTTCAACTGCATGTGTTACCCACTACAATGCAAAGGTACTTGTCAAGTAAATTACCATGGAACATTAGTTTAAGTTTAGGTTATTTCATTAGCTTGTTTAAGAAAACTGCATGCTTGAAAAAATGACATTTTCAGTTAAAGATTTAATAACTCTCTAAAAAACTTTGTTTTATTAGATTAATCATCTTTAGAGAATTAAGTTCTACATTTAGATGGTTGTTTTTCGCCACCTATTGTCATAATGTAATTTCTACAGATTTATTCAGTCATATTTTTGAGTTATTAAATCATTATTTCGACTTTTTATCTTGTAATTTTGATTTAGTATATCATAATTTAGTTTTTTTCTTAAAAGGCAGAAAGGAGCTTAGTTATTACATAGTTTTATGGAAACTTGTCAATTATTTATTGTCAGTTGTTTGCACACAAGAATATTTTGTCTTGGTGATTGGAGCTTCCAGTACAGAGACAAAAGTACATAGTCCAAAGTTCTGTAAACAATAAACATATATTACAAGCATAAATGTATAACACAAAATTATAAATTATAAAATGTTTGTTCTACAATATGTGCATTATTTGCAGACATAAACCTCACCAAGATAGGCTACTCTGCATTAAATCATTCATGTGTTTAGTAATTAATGACCTGTTACATATAGTATGAGAATGCACAATCTGCCGCCACTTCATCTGACAAAACTTCAAT
Source organism: Danio aesculapii (assembly GCF_903798145.1). Lineage (NCBI taxonomy): Eukaryota > Metazoa > Chordata > Actinopteri > Cypriniformes > Danionidae > Danio > Danio aesculapii. The sequence goes on along the minus strand of NC_079438.1, from coordinate 4,232,663 downwards.
TACTGTCTGGTTCGGATCAGCCACCAAATCAGACATAAGAAGACTGCAGCGGACTGTCAGGACAGCGGAGAGGATTATTGCTGTGCACCCGTCCAACCTTCAGATCTCTACACATCTTTATATCTATAGATCTTTATTATTAAATCAGTTGTTACCTGTTTATTTTTTATGGTCATACATATACACAACCCTTACTGTTTATGATTTTTGTAACCAAAATGTTTTATTGTTTATTTTATATCCACTTATGTCATTCTGTGTCCTTGTGTTGATTTGTATGTATCCTGTGCTCCTGGAAAAAAAACACCCAAAACATTTCTTGTGTGTTTGCCCACACTTGTCAAATAAAGCTCATACTGATTTCTCTGGACACATTTTCAAAGAAATCTCAGCAGCTGAATGACAAGAATTATAATGGCCATCAAACATAACATTGCAGAAGATGTTTGGCCTTTCATTATACAAAATATCTACTACAGTTCATTGAATCCAAAACATTTATTGTGATTTAAGTGAAATGACATTATACATTTTAAAATGAGCAGGTTGGAGAAATTATTAAATGATTGTGCTTTAAAAAATGACACTAGTTAAAAAAAAACGTGTTAACACGTAAATTGCGTGTTAACACGTAAATCACGTGTTAACACGTACCTACGTGTTAACGCGTAATTGCGTGTTAACGCGTAAATTACGTGTTAACACGTAATAACGTGTAAACGCGTTTGTTGCAGACGTTTTGGCCCTAATGGCCTTCCATAAAGCCCCGTGTGATTGGGGAGCAACACGAGTGACGTGCAGTTCGTTAATATCAATCGTCATGGCAGAGTCAGGAAAGCATACAGCTAAGCGTAAATACGAAGATGAGCGCAGAACATTTTTATCTGAATGGGAGGATTTATATTTTTTTGTTGAAAGAAATGGAAAGCCATTCTGCTTGATATGCCAGACTTATGTCTGTGAATCACTTTTTTCGACACTGAAACTAGTGAAATCAAAGCATCGCTCTGTTCTTACTGACACACATGTGAAAGAGTTACTACGAGTAGCCACAACTGAATACGAGCCAAACCTGAAAAAAATTGTGGAAACCAAGGAATGTCAGGTGTCCCACTGAGTCAAGTAAAATGAGGTAGCCTAATTTAAATCCATGAAAACTATTGCGTTATATAATTAGGTGTATAAGTTATTGTGACAGATATACTGTTGTTTGCGCATCTGTTGTGTGGCTCTTTGCAGTGATAAAGTTTTTTTTTTGGCTCATCATGCCAAACAGGTTTGCCACCCCTGATCTAGGCCATTACATTATTGGGGACACTTCTTATCCTGCTCAGCCATGGCTAGTGAAACCTTTCATAGATAGAGGAAGACTTACGGAACAACAAGATCCATACAATGCTAGGGTCAGTTGGGCCAGGGTGATGATAGAAACTGCAAGGAAGGTGGCGTGGCTTTTAAAATGCAATGACTGCGATTTGGATTTGGCCAGAGAGATGGTGGTAGCTTGTTGCATTCTCCACAACCTGTGTGAGCAACACAATGATGTGTGCAGACCAGAATGGATGAATGGCCCTGACATGCCCCAATACCAACAGCCATCTACACCTCTTCTAGAGCGGGAAAGAGTCATCCATGAAGCAGATGTTCTGCATGCTGGTCTGTTGAGACACTTTAGTCAAAATGTATGAAAAACTAGTGTATTATTTTAAATAAACAGGTAACGTGGAGGCACAGTAGGTAATGCTGTCGCCTCAAAGCAAGAAGGTCGCTGGTTCGAGCATCAGCTGGGTCAGCTAGCGTTTCTGTGTGGAGTTTGCATGTTCTCCCCATGTTCGCGTGGGTTTCATCCGGGTGCTCCGCTTTCGCCCACACTCCTAAGGCATACGGTACAGGTTAATTGGGTAGGCTAAGTTGTTCGTTGTGTATGTGTGTGAATGAGTGTGTATGGATGTTTCCTAGAGATCGGTTGCAGCTGGAAGGGCATCCGCAGTGTAAAAAAAAAACAAACAAAAAAAACGTGCTGGATAAGTTGGCGGGTTATTCCGATGTGGTGACCCCAGATTAATAAAGAGACTAAGCCGAAAAGAAAACGAATGAATGAATGTAAATAAATAATAAACGATAATATGGAAAACGATTGGAGGGGAAAGAAGGAATATCTTTCAAATCTCCTTACATAACAGGCTAAATTAGTGATGATAATGTAACTATAATAGTGTATCGGTATTAGTGGCGGGCAGAAATATATTTTTGATTGGCCACTTTCACTATAAGTAAATTAAGCACTTAAATTATTACGTTTATAACAGTCACATAGCGGTTTTATATCAAATATTGAAAATGATATAAACTACTCTACAATTTGATGGTAAATATAACCAATTAAACAATGGCTGTTATCTGTTTTCAGTATTCAAACATTAAATGGCAAATGCATCGCTAGGAAGTTAAATAAAAAAACATATACGGATATAAAGCATATAAAGGACTATTATATTTAGCAATATGTTCTTTTATCTATGTGTTTTTTTTAAACAGATGCTTCTTTGTTTGACGTTTCAGAAAATATTTTGTGTAGCTACATCACCCAGTATGATAGAGCGGAGGAACTATGACATCAATTTGTATGCTAAAACCCGGAAGCGAGTTAGCATTTTAGCAGTTCCGGTTCCCTCGTCCCGAAGTCAGTGGGTTTTTTGACTGGGATTTCAGTTGAATCGCTTAAATAAGGTTCGTGGCGAACACAAACTCAAGATACTTTCGCGTTTTATTCTACGACATAAAACACATCAGTTACATCTCACTGTTGATTTTTTTAAAAATCGGTTACGCTTCTTTTAAAAGACGGTTGCTATCAAGTTGCTAAATGGGACTACAGGCGGCGTCGGAGACATTATACGTCGTCGAGCTGATCTGGTCTGGAACGCAGCTCGCTTGCGTTGGACATTTGGATTTGTCTGCGATTTCAGTATTTTCATGAATAGTATTTAATAGTTTGTAGTGTTTTTCTAATTGGGATTTCATATTGTGTGTAGATAACGCCTTCACTTGTAAAAACCGTCAAGAACGATTAATTTGTTGATCATTTATTTTAATTAAGCAATATTATGAAGATACAGCTTACCAGTGCAGCCTGTCTCTTTCCTGCTCTCACTAATGCAAACGTGTGAATAAGTGTGTAAAAATACATATTAATTGTCATTTTAACGTGATCAAGTGAATTTTCGTATTTTTTTTCTTCATCTGAACACATTTAACTCTGTCATAACTGCAAAAACTTACACTCATTCTCAAAATGTATAGCAGATGTGACTGTATGGGCTGCTTTCGCTGTACTTCGTGACAAAAAAAGAATATTGAATGTTGTTCTGTGTCCATGATGGGACTTGCAGGCATATAGACCCGTCCCTCACGCCTCATTTCTGTCTTGTTACTAGGGTAAGTGGGCTGTGTGCACGCGATTGATACACTCATTTAAATATGTCTTATGATAATACTATGTAGGCACATTTATAGATACAGCTTTAAAACTTTTACATCAACCGTAAAGCAAAACAGATGTATTTCCCATGTAAAAACGATCCAAAAGGCACGTAGGTCTATACAGATGTGTTTTTGCGTATTTATTTGTTTATAATATATAGCGTGGATTTTAATATAATAAACCAAGAGAGTAACTTATTGTCATGGACCATATTTCTAAAAAATAAGCTTGAAAAATTGTCTGTTGCAGGGTGGTGAGACATCACAGGTGAGCACCCCGAAGACACTAGTCCGTTTGTAGCCTAATGTTAGCTTTTCAGTTCTTGCGTTAGCATTTAAGATCCTAAAAGTTGTATTTTCGTGTGAAGATTATCCGCCTGGGCAAAACGTGTAAGTGTAATTTGAACCGTGTTTGAACAGAGCTTATTATCTCCAATCTTGAAAAGCCTATGGGAAAATCCTATAGGGATTTTATCGAGGAACCAGTTTTACGCTAGCAGTTGATTAGCCTACAGGGTGACATCATAGTTCCTCCACTGAGCGTGATTTCGGCGTCCGTATATAGCCTACAGTCAGTGAAAACCTCGTCTGAAAATTTGTGTCTGTAATCTTCAGCAACACATGTAGCCTCTGTTAGAAACATGCTAATTCATGCTAGAATCATGCTAACAACATGCTAATTCATGCTAGAATCAATCTAGTAACATGCTAATTCATGCTAGAATCAATCTAGTAACATGCTAATTCATGCTAGAAACATGCTAGTAACAAGCTAATTCATGCTAGAAACATGCTAATTAATCCTAGAATCATGCTAATTTATGTTAGCAACTGCCCAGCAACCACTCAGAATACTTTAGCAACCGCCTAGCAACAACCTAGCAATGCCTTAGCAACCACCCAGAACACCCTAGCAACACCTTAGCAAGCACTCAGAACAACCTAGCAACCGCCCTACCAAGAACATGCCAAGCTATACTAGAAACATGCTAACATATATGTACTTATCTATGCCGACTGTTTCAAACTTCATAAAAACTGCTTCAGTTATTTACACTTTAAAACGACTTCAAACTTTTAGACTCGGCTTTTCAAGCCACCAAAAAGTTCGTCCTCAAACTTTAATATCTAGTTCTGAGTTCATATTAGTCCGAAAGCTGATAATAATAGTTAAACATGGTATTTTGTTCATGTTTGCTGAAAAATAATGTGCTCCTTTTCTTCCGGCTTCTCCTTTGTTTTTTGGCGCCGCCTCTCGCGTTTGTCAGTGTCTGGACAGGATTGGGTTTCAAAAGCCCGTCATAATCAAGCGCAGGTTATTATCATCAGCTCAAGAAGTTTGTTATGTCAGATATAGACACGCGGTGAGTGCAAGGAAGAAAAGCGAAACGCTCGCACTTCAGACTGCCTT
>NC_079438.1:4219366-4227269 GCF_903798145.1 Danio aesculapii | reverse complement strand
ACTGGAATATGTGAGGTGGACACAATAGTAAACATTTATTTCTCATCTACAAAAACGGCCAAATAGGTTGTTGTGCAGGCAGATTATTACAAAATATGGATAGAAAATAAGGTGTGTGTTGTTTTTTCTTGTGGGTTACACTTTGTTAAGGTGATGTAATTTCACTGTAAACATTCATTTAACTACTGGGTAATATTAATCAATTACATGAACTTAATATGAGGTTGCTCAGTGGTTAGCACTGTGGCCTCACAGCAAGAACGTAGCTGATTCAAGTTCTGGCCGGGTCAGTTGGTGTTTCTGTGTTGAGTTTGCATGTTCTCGTGTTGGCGTGGGTTTCCTCTGGGTGCTCCGGTGTCCCCCACAGTCCAAACACATGCGCTATAGGGGAATTGATTAGCTAAATTGGCCATAGTGTATGAGTGTGTGGATGAGTGTGTATGGGTGTTTCCCATTGGCATCCGCTGCGTAGAACATATGCTGGATAAGTTGGTGGTTCATTCCAATGTGGCGATCTCTGATTAATAAAGGGACTAAGCCGAAGGAAAATGAATGAATGAATAATGTTGACGAAAATGATTCGATTTTACCTTCGTTTGTTCTTTCAGTTTGGGCGGACGGAAGTTATCGACAACACTTTGAACCCAGATTTTGTGCGGAAATTCATATTGGACTACTTCTTTGAAGAACGACAGAACCTAAGGTTTGATCTGTAAGTATCAGCCGTTATTATCTTTACATTGTCAAAAAAAAAAGTTGACTCAAGTTAAAATCGTAAGCTTTTTTGCAGCTCGACTCAACTTTTAACCTAAGTACTGCACTTGACTGGATTGAAGTTGAGTCAACTTAAAAAAAAAGTTCTGCAGCAAGTTGCCTTACAAATTTAAGTTGAGTCAACTTACTTTTTAAACAGCATACCTTTTATTTTGTATTTACACTAGCCTAGCAAGGCACAGCAGTTGAAATAATAACGTATAATAATTATCACCATACTTGACCGGTCGACTCATTACTAGGGCTGTCAATTGATTAAAATATAATTGTGATTAATCACTTGATCTCCAAAGAGTTAAAGGTGCTGTGTTTAAGTTTTTGGCTCTTCTAAAGCATAAAAACACCATTAATATGTCTGCAGATATTCAGAAACATGCTCAGTGAACGTTCTTGTTTATCAGAAAAACAATGCTGAAGTCAGATGCTACGTGCCAGAATGGCTGTCTTTGTTTTGGTCATTTTAACCTGCCCAATGCCAGTTAAGCCAATTGTATTTCAGCACTGCAGGTTGCCTTGATGGAAAACAGCGTATTTCATTTATTCATTTGTTCAGAGCCTCTGCAAACATGCGTCCGTGACTGAAATGCTACCTCCGGTGGACAGTAGCATCATGGTATGATTTAAACAGTCAGAATGTGTTTGAGCATTTATGCTAACTTCTTTAACATGCTAGGTTTGAAAATGCAATTGAACCATTATTTAATTAAATATGTGACCATTTGGTTACATTTCTAGCACATAAATACTGAATATAAATTTATTCAAGGGCTTTTGGATGTTTTAGATCTATTTGATATGAATGGGAACTAGCATCATCCCATCTCTAATTATTATAATTACAATAAAAGAAGGCGTACAAAAATATAAACGCAGCCTTGTTTGATTCTAAATGTGCTAGTATTTAATTAAACACGTTAGTGTGTTGTCGGTTCATTCCACTGTGATAAATAAAGGGACTAAGCCAAAGGAAACTGAATGAATGTTAGTGTGTGTAGCATTATTGTGCATTTATTTATTTCAGTTCACCCAAATGCGTATGAGGAATTTGTATGCGAGTGTCTTTATTCTCGAGCACGAGTGTGTGTGTGTGTGTGTCCGTAGGCAGCGTGTGTGTTTGTCTCTGAGGATCGGTGTCCCCGCTCGACGGCCTGTCATACTGGCTCTGTAAATCTGCAGCAGACATGAGAAGGGTCACGAGGGTGTGTGGGCACTGCCTTCGAGATGATAGCGAAACCATGATGATGACATGGCACGTCACCATGACAACAAGGGGGATTGAGCCCCACCGATGGAAGAGGCAGAGAGGCGATAGATGCACTGCCTGAGATACCCTAACACTACTAAAACATCCAATTCGATCGTCCTCATGTGCTTCTAATGCACTTTGGGACATATTCCATTAGGATTTATCGGGTTTAACATGCCACCGGTAGAGATACACCAATACATTTTCCATTGTAACCATTGATGAAGGTACATGTGAGTCCGATTACGATTCAGAGATCCTCCATCTTTTTTCTTCTTCTCTCTCATGCCTTTATCTCTCTCCATTGCGCTGTGACCGGGCAGAAGAGAATGATTCATGATGGCTGTGCTTTAACGGTGTTGTTTTTTTTCTTCATCTTCGTAATGAGAGGCAGGCAAGCATCTCATAAGACCCTAATCTAATTACAGCCTAGCACACAATCTCCCTACACCGATTTGGGAAACAAATTCTGACTATTCGTTCTTTTCATCGCAAGATCTCCTGAGCAATCATCACTGGAGACTAATTGTTGTATCGTGAGCTGACACGTTATGAAATATGCCACTCACTTTATATAGCTAGCTTGTTCGGTGTTGGTGTTTGGCCGATTCAGCATGTAGAATTGGCTGTCGGTGGAAAAAGTGCGCTCTGATTGGCTCTTCAACTACGAATCAGAGCGCGAGAACAAAAGCTGAATGACTAAGGGTGCGTTCACACCTGTAGATCGATTGTTTTCTTCTGAAACAGGGATTCAAACTGTCTCAATGCTGCTCTTTTTTTCTTGCTTTGACACGGCAAAGTTTCTAAACAGATCCAAAATAGCTAAAACAAGCCACGTGCGAGTAAACTCTCCTCACGTTGGTCAGAGTTTCACGGTTTATTTCGCAGAGTCCCGCTTAGCTGTCATGCGTTCTTATTTTAATTGATGGCAATGAGGAATAATGTAAAATGTTGAGTGGTGACACCCACAGACATCATCAGCAAGTATAAATCAGAGGTAAGACTCTCTCACACATAGAATTCTGCATTATAGGCTTTACATTCTAGAGAGAAATAACAGATAAACCAAGACTGCTGTTCGCTCAAATTTCGGTCAACAGCTCTCATTAATAGTTAACATGCTTTCACTTTCGTATTTGACATGAAACGCACATTTACCGGTATGAATAACATCCCGTCCTACTCATAATTCTCTCTTCGTATAGCCGGATATACCTATTACATATCCATAATACACTGTGATATAGCCAGGCTCGGATCGTATTGCTTTCTTACTACAATCGATTCGCTCTAGAGTTCGTTTCAGTCGAGCTGAGAACTCATTCAGGCCATCTCGGACTGATTGTTTTGGCGTGGATCTGATCGCAATTGCTGGATTCACATATGCCAAATGAACCGCGCTAACTGGGGAAACGCGCCAGGTTCCGGAACAGAAGTCTAGGTGTGAAAGCACCTGAAGTCGAGGAAACACAAAGAAGTTGGCTGTCATCGCGGTGCACTTCTTAAAGTTCAGCAAACAATATGGATTATCAGATTATCGGACGTATTTGCATGAGCGAGTGATGAGAGAGGAGTACTGGAAAATTGTAAATAAATGCTGCTTTTTCTGGTTTGTATGTGTGCAGCACTAGTTCTGGTTCCTCTTTGTGGAATGACAGCCTAATCTCACGAGAAAATGAAAGAATTTGACGTTTTGTCCGTTTAGTGGCTAATTCGTACGAATTCGTACGAGTTCAATTGTATGAAAATGTATGATTTTAAAAAGGAGGCGTGGCACCCAACCCCGCCCCTAAATCCAATCGTCATTGGGGGATGAGCAAATCCTACTAAATTGTTTGAATTAGATCGCACGAATTCATACGAATTTGCCACTAAATCAAAAAGTTACGAATTGCCGTGAGATTGCATTGTGATTGACTGTACAGATGGAGAGGTAAATTCTCTCATGCTGATGCAAAAAGTACTTTCTCGTTTCAATTGGCTGTCGTCCGTTTGGTGTGTTCATGAACAGCTTTTTGGTTCCGATACAGCCAACGCGAGGCGTCAATACAGTCTGTTTTTGTAGCTGCTCGTTCTTCGATGTTTACTTGGTGTGTCTCAACCTTTGGGCTACATCTACACTAATCCATATACATTTGAAAATGCTATTTTCGTCTAAAAACGCTCCATGTCCACACTTTTCAACCAAGGCTCATTATTAAATCGTACCCCTATATTCATTTCTGGAGATGGTGAAATACGTCCAAGGAGGTACGGTTTTTCGTGGTTTTTCTTTTCACGAATCCACCAGAGGGCGCTGTGTATACTTTTTCAGATCTCAAATTTCTCACGCGAGTGCCATTCACACCTGCTGTTCTCACGTAAATCCACCAGAGGCCGCTGTTAACTGACTGACTGACCGATTGACCGATATCCCGCCCTCCTAAAAACCAACAATAGCATTTTCAAGAGCACTGATTGATCCGCCCTCCGCCTTCCCTAAACCCAACCGATAGTGTTTTCAAAAGCAATCCAGAAAAAGAAAAGCCCTAGCGGCTGCTTGGTTTTTACCACATTTTCAGATTTTACCATGTTCTCACCCTGTTATTCACTTGTATATTTTACTTTTATTTTACCTACTTTCTGGAATCATCCAGACATAAAACCTGTCGTTGTGGTCAACTCCTCTCTGAATCTTAAGGCCGCCAACGTAAGAAACAGAAGCCGCTGGCGGCATTATACCACCCCGTAGCATACGTTTCAAAGACGAAATGCAACCATACGTACCTCTGGCTACATAATTCAGGCTCTCCAGAAACGTATACGGAGGTACGTTTTCAGAATGAGCCTGTGTTGACACTATCGTTTTCAAGTGTTTCTGGAAAAAATGATGTTTCCTAAAAGTGTGGATGGACGACTGAAACGGAGAGAAAAATATACGTTTTTAAACTAAAATGTGGAGTGGCACGGTGGCTCAGTGGTTAGCACTGTCGCCTCACAGCAAGAAGGTTGCTGGTTTGAGCCCCGGCTGGATCAGTAGGCATTTCTGTGTGGAGTTTGCATGTTCTCCCCGTGTTGGCGTAGGTTTCCTCCGGGTGCTTCGGTTTCCACACACAGTCCAAGCACATGCGCTATAGGGGAACTGATTAGCTAAATTAGCCGTAGTGTATGGGTGATTCCCAGTTCTGGGTTGCAGCTGGAAGGGAATCCGCTGCGTAAAACGTGTGGGACTAAGCCGAAAAGAAAATGAACGAACGAAACTAAGAGAATAAAGCATGATCTTTTCTTTACTTTGAACAAATACAACGATAGGGCTGTACTGTACTTTATCTGTCTGCTGAAGTGTCTTCTTAGCAGTATAACAACAAAAACATCCCATTTAGCAAACAAAAAGAAAGAAATATTAATTTATAGTAGTTAAAAACTCATTCAAAGAATAGTACTATCTTTATATGAATCTCATACGCAGTGTCCACATTTTCTGTGCACAGCAGAGACCTGCTTGGTGTGACAGTGTCACCTGCTCTGGAAAATTCCCTCTGGCTATAGGGACAGCGGTTCAGGCACTGTCAGGAATTACTATACGGTCTGACTGAAATGAGCTCATGAAGGAAAAGTAGGCTCAATTATTATACAACCAATGATTCCTGGCTGTGCTTTGTCTTTCTCTCTTACCTACTTAGTAAGCTTATTGTTTTTTTAACAGTTGTTTTCTATGACAGCTTTCTAGAGCTGCACACTATATCATTTTAGCATCGACATCGCAATGTATGCATCTACAATAGTCATATAGTCATGTGCAATGTCCAGCCGGGATTATAGTTGACCAGGTATAACAGTTTGTCATTACTAGGCATGGGACTATAACCGTTTTCAAGGTATACCGCGGTCAAGGTTTTAAAACATTTCAGTAATACCGTTCCTAAGGTGTGTGTAATAATTTTTATCCACATTTTTGTTTTTGTTATTTTAGGACAACGGTCTCTCCAGCAGAAAACATACCCAAAGATGTCGTTTTAAATTGTAAAAAAAAAAAAAAGTAATGAAGAAATGAAGAACAGCAGAAGCCAATGATTCATTTTCATTATTTAGCCTGACATGTTAATAATTTTAATTAATAATTAGTAATTTAATAATAATTAATAATTTTTTTTTACGCAGACAGTTTAAAAGAACATATTTTAGAGCAGTAATCACAATACCGTGATACCATGAAACCGTGAATTTTTTATCCAAGGTTATACCATCAGAATCTTATACCGGCCCATGCCTAGTCAAACTAAGTAGATCAGGGGTGTCCAAACTTTTTGGGCCGAGGGACAAATGTAAAAAAAAAACATTGTCCCGGGCCAAATTTTACATACATCCCACAAACACGCACATATATATATATATATATATATATATATATATATATATATATATATATACATGGTACCGGTCAAGAGTTTGGGGTCAGTTTTATTAATTTTTTCATGTTTTTTTTAAAGGAAAATTATTCAGTTCACAAAGGCTACATTTATTAAATGTAGAAAAATGTTAAATTGTTAAATATTAATTATTAAAATTTTAAATAACTGCTTTCTTATTGTATGTAGTTTCAAATAAAATTATTATTCCAGACATTATTGCTTTTATAACAATAATATTAATAATAATAACAACAACAATAATTAATATTAGTAATCTCTGAAGGATCATGTGACTCTGAAGTAATGAAGCTGAAAACTCATCTTTAAAAATGATTAAATTCAATGATAAGCTGCTTTTGAATAGTTATTTTATAGTGCAACATTTCACAATTTTGCTGTATTTATGATGACAATCATCATTTACTGAATTAATCAATCTATCATAGAAACGTTGGCTAGAATTCTGCATTATAGACTTAAATTATAGAGAGACAGCATATGAACCGAGACTGCATCAGATCATGAAGCAGATCAATGTTGATCTTTCTTTCAAGCTGGCAGTGCAGAAATCAACAAAACAACTGGCCTAATACAACATAATATAAGATTAAAATATGGAAAAATTATCCGATGGTAACTTCGGTCAATTTTCCTAACAGATAAACAGCTCTCGGTAATGACATCTCGCCTTATCATTCTCTCTTCGTATAGCCGTATATATGGCTATTACACAATCATAATACACTGTGGTCTAGCCTGGGTCGTTAGTTTGTTGGAATGTTTTGTTTTGTCACTACACTTGATCGGCTTAATCGAGCAGAGACCATCTCATTCAGGCGATCTCGGACCGATTGATTTGGCGCGGATGTGAGCGTGATTGCTGAATTCACAAATGCCAAACGAACTGCGCTAACGGGAGAAACGAGACAGATTCCGAAACAAACGTCTATGTGTGAAAGCACCCTAAGATTGTATTTGCACGCAATTGACAGACAGTCGCAGCCTATCGGGCCAGTAACATTCTGTACACTGGCCTGAGCGTCTCGCACGCTGGCCCCGGAACATAGGGCAGTCTGTCGAGCCCTGAATCATTTTTCCATCAGTTTGTTCGGTTCGTTTTACTTCATAACAGGAACTGCTGCCTAATTGAAGGCATGTGATAGCGACGCCCGGTGGTTATTTATTGAATTACGTACATTTTTGTATAATGGGCCAGATTCTATTGATATTTATAAAAAGCCTCGCAGGCCGCCACAAAACTGATTGCGGGCCGCAGATGGCCCGCGGGCCGTAGTTTGGACACCCCTGAAGTAGATCCATAATGTAGTAAAAGTTTATTATTTGCATGTGTTTTTAAGACCTGTTACTATTAAAGGCCGGTTTATACTTCTGCATCGAATGATCGGCGTGACCCACAGCGCCTGCCTTGCGCGTAGTCATTCATTTATACTTCTGCGTGCTGTTTGTGTTGCTCTGCAATAACACTTCTGTA
>NC_079438.1:4204366-4214366 GCF_903798145.1 Danio aesculapii | reverse complement strand
TATTAGGTACACCTTACTAGTACCGGGTTGGACCCCTTTTTGCCTTAAGAACTGCTTTAATTCTTCATGGCGGAGATCCAACAAGCTACTGGAAATATTCCTCAGAGATTTTGCTCCATATTGACATGATAGCATCACGCAGATTGCTGCAGATTTGTCGGCTGCACATCCATGATGCCAATCTCCCGTTCCACCACATCCCAAAGCTGCTTTGAGCTCTGGTGACTGTGGAGGCCATTAGAGTACAGTGAACTCATTGTCATGTTCAAGAAACCAGTCTGAGATGATTCACGCTTTATGACATGGTGTGTTATCCTGCTGGAAGTAGCCATCAGAAGATGGAGACACTGGTCATAAAGGAATGGACATGGTCAGCAACAATACTCAGGTAGGCTGTGGCGTTGACACCATGCTCAATTGGCCAAGAAAATCTCCCCAACATCGGCACCCGGTGTGGTCTTCTGCTGCTGTAGCCCATCCGCCTAAAGGTTGGACGTGTTGTGTGTTCAGAGATGCTCTTCTGCAGAACTCGGTTGTAACGAGTGCTTATTTGAGTTACTGTTGCCTTTTTATCAGCTGGAACCAGTCTGGCCATTCTCCTCTGACCTCTGGCATCAACAAGACATTTGCGCCCACAGAACTGCCGCTCACTGGATATTTCCTCTTTGACGGACCATTCTCTGTAAACCCTAGAAATGGACAGATCAGCAGTTTCTGAAATACTCAGAGCAGCCCGTCTGGCACCAACAACCACATTCAAAGTCTCTTAAATCCCCTTTCTTCCCCATTCTGATGCTCGCTTTGACCTGCATCAGATCGTCTTGACCATGTCTACATGCCTAAATGCATTAAGCTGCTGCCATGTGATTGGCTGAAATTTGATATATCGCTGAAATTTGCGTTAACAAGCAGTTGGACAGGTGTACCTAATAAAGTGGCCGTATGTTCACAGGGGTTAAATCTGTGTCAGCATATGTTTTTTTTATTGTGCTGCTTTGGGACCATGCAGTATTGATGAACGTGAAGACATATAGCTGAATAGAACATCACACTCTCTTTTGAAGCTTCTTATGCAACATATTTGCATAATTCATAAATGTACACCTCTCACACATATATACACACGTCCAGGTAGCATAAAGTAAAATATGTAGAGTCGTTTCTGAAATGTGTTGAAAATGAAAGGGAATTATAAACACAGTTTGGTTCTGATTTGGCTGCTCCATTTTTGACGGAGATAAAAACTGCTGACAAGTGACATTGCAGAGCTTCCAATACAAATATTGTTGCATAGTTTTGTCCATTTCCTACATAGATAACATCTTCATGTAGATAACCCAGCGGGTTAACCCACCTTGATGTGATAACAATCTGAAAAAACATTGTTTTGATGTCAGTTATGTCAAAATGATGTACAATGGTATAAAATTAACATCTAACGCCGTTTTTTATGCCAATGTTAGATGTCAATTAGATGTCATTTTAACATCAGGAAAGTTTACGTGCATTGTAGGGATACAAAAGCCAGTCAATTTATAATCTATAATTGAAGCTTTCAGATGAATCAGAGTTTCTTATATTACAGTACTTTTTTGTGTCGTTATTTTGATGGTCAAAAAAGCATCAATGTGCGGATGTCAAATAGACGTCAAGGTTCTGACGTAAAATTAGTTTCCAGTTTTAAATCTGATGGTGTTTTGACATCAAGGTGCCTTCTGGAAACAGTCCCAGAATGTTCATCTAATAAAATACAATCCAATATGGTGGACGGAGTAGAAAGATATGTAGTTTATAAATGAATTTCACTCAATACGGTAATGTAAAAGTACATCTAAATCAAAATAAGCTGCTGTTTATTTATTATTTCAGCACTTTTTAGCAACATGCTAATGACAATGTAGTGATTGATGTATTTGTCAGAGGAGAAAGGCTCTCTGATTTTAAATATTTAGCTCTAATTTTTAGATTCAGTTTGAGGCAGCCATTTCTGGAGTACACTTCCTGCTGATTTAAGGGGTGTTACAAATTATTCAACATTTAAATACAGCTTGGGGCAGCACAGTGGCATAGTGGGTAGCACAATCGCCTCACAGCAAGACGGTCGCTGGTTCGAGCCCCAGATGGGTCAGTTGGCATTTCTTTGTGGAGTTTGCATGTTCTCCCTGTGTTGGCATGGGATGTCCAAAGACGTGGTACAGGTGAATTGGGTAAGCTAAACAACCAAAATCCAACGTCTGATAGACGTCATAATGATAACCTCCACACATCAAGCCGTATTATCATTAGACGTTGATATTTGGTTGTTTTAAGGTTGCGTTGGAAAGTGACTAAAATTCAACGTCATATTGACGTCAAATTTTGACATTTATTTATCAGGTATGGAACCAAAATCCAACATCTGATAGACGTCATAGTGGTAACATCCACAAAACGTCAAGCTGTAACATCATTAGACGTTGATATTTGGTTGTTTTAAGGTTGCGTTGGAAAGTGACTAAAATCCAGCGTCGAGCCAACATCTTAAACCAATGTCATATTGATGTCAAATACTGACATTTATTCGTCAGGTATGGCAATCAAAACCCAACATCTGATAGACGTCATAGTGGTAACGTCCACACAACGTCAAGCTGTAACATCATTAGATGTTGAAATTTAGCTGTTTTAAGGTTGCATTGGAAAGTGACTAAAATCCAAGGTCGAGCCAACATCTTAAACCAACATCATATTGACGTCAAATACTGACATTTATCCGTCAGGTATGGCAACCAAAATCCAACATCTGATAGACGTCATAGTGGTAACGTCCATGCAACGCCAAGCTGTAACATCGTTAGACGTTGATATTTGGTTGTTTTAAGGTTGCGTTGGAAAGTGACTAAAATCCATCGTCGAGCCAACATCTTAAACCAACGTCATATTGACGTCAAATACTGATATTTGTTCGTCAGGTATGGCAACCAAAATCCAACAGCTGATAGACGTTATAGTGCTAACATCCACACAACATCAAGCTGTAACATCATTAGACGTTGATATTTGGTTATTTTAAGGTTGTGTTGGAAAGTGACTAAAATCCAACGTCGAGCCAACATCGTAAACCAACGTCATATTCACGTCAAATACTGACATTTATTAATCCAACATCTGATAGACGTCATAGTGGTAACGTCCATGCAACGTCAATCTGTAACATCATTAGATGTTGATATTTGGTTGTTTTTAGGTTGTGTAGGAAAGTAACCAAAGTTTAACGTCTGTCTGACGTTAGACACTGACATCTGTCTGATGTTTGGGTTCTGACGTTAACCTGATTTTCATTTCCAAACAAAATGCAATGTCCAACAACGTTGGGGTACAACGTCAATCTGATCTCATATTGACGTCCTGTGCCTGCAGGGTAGATTTCCACAGACAGCCTAAATTTGATCTTGTTTAAGTCAATACATCTGTGTATGAATGTCTATTAGATGTCTTTTAAATACAATGGCTTGCTGGGTTACTAGGTTAGCGTCACTAGCTGAAAAAAACTAAGTCAAAAGCAAACTATGACTGAATGTGTGGAATGAGTTTGTTCAGACAGCAACATCCATATTAAATGCATTCTGGTGTCTCTTCTCATTGTCTCTTTCTCTTTTATTTCTCAGGTATGATGTTGACTCCAAGAGCAGCAACCTCTCAAAACATGTAAGTCTCAGATATGTGCTCCATGTTTCTACTCTTACCATCTTGCAGTGCTTGTAATCAGCAGGTCTGTTTACATGAGAATAAAGAGGCAAATGTGGGTTAATAGAGGCATGTGATTAGAGAAGCTCTCGCAGGGAGGGTGGCATGATTGAAGCTGTGTTGTGGTACTTGAATGGGTCCCTGAGGTGTCATCTCACACACTGATGATGGGTTTAGAAAAAAAAAAGATGCAAATTCACTCCAGTGGTCCCATCTGGGCTTGTCATGGGATGTGGCTGTAATCATTCTGTGTCTTTATATCATTCATGCTGCAAGCAACCAGTAAGTTCGTCCCGCTCACACACACACCTGACATCTGCAATCAATCAATTAATCAATCTCATTTCGTTCATTTTTTATTCATTCCCACCAATGAACTATCGACTATTTAGGCAATCCATCCATCTTTCCATCCACACTTTTACTTTCTCTCACAAACCGACTATTTTTAAAGGTGCCATAGATTGATAGAATATCAGTATGTGATTTAGGTAAATGCAACGGTTCTCCAGAAACTAATTTAAAGATCTATTTCCAACCCTAGGAGTTGGCCTTAATATGAGCATGATCATCAGTTTTGACCTTATTTGGAAGGGTCTTGAATATAAATAAACTTATACTCTAATGGTCGAAAATAATCACACTGCCGATGTCAAAATATTTTATCAGATGGAGTAGATTCATTGTTAACAATCTTTTCAAGGAAAGCTCCGGAGAGGTTTATTTTAGCTAGAAGGAGTGAGTGAGCTATCTTAAACTGAGAGAGCAATTAATGTCAATGTTAATGTTAACCTCTGCATAAACAGATGAGATTTATAAACTCTATTGACATCCTTTCATGTGCGTTGCACATTTATACTTAGCAGTTTACATTTGTTTGTTGCCTCATTACAAACACACAGAGCAAATTTCACAATAGACACGTTCAACTAACAAAAGATACATTTAAAGACACCCTGTGCGATACAAAGCGGCTCTGGCAACGGAGTTGATGTTCCAAATGCAGCATCTTTATTGACAATAGTAGTCAGGCAAAACGAGGAGCAAACGAGTACATAAAGAGCAAAATAGATCAGTCCACGCGCCAACAACAAGAAGCAATAAACAAAGAGAGGGTCAGGAAACATTGTACGGGAAGTCAAAACAAGGAAACTCCTTCGTAGTGTACAAAAACAAGACTCAGCACTGTGTGTGTGCAAGTGTTGTGTATAAATAGTCCCGGATATCAGTCCACGATTAGTTGTGTGTGTGTAACCAGTGGGAATTAGGAACTGGTGTGTGCGAGGTGCATGCTGGGAGTTGTGATTCGTTAACGTGGCATGTGTGTAGTTCTCGCAGCTGCTAGATCGCTGGTGATCGTAACACTATGCTCCTTCGGGGTGACAATGGATACATTTTTAATCTATATATCCTGCATTTTGCTAGCTGTGAACGTTCTGTCATGCATGGCTGCCTGCTTTACAAATCTGCTCCATTACTGTTCCTTAAAGCCTCTCCCGTTTTTAAAATAAGAGTCACACATACACCAAAAAATATTAAACAAGCTTGGATAAACTCAACAATTAGACAAAAATTGTAACTGCGACCTGCCCAGCCATGCATAGTAACGATTCCACATGGATCGTCACAGTGTTTGTTTTGTTCCGATTGGCCTTTATTTCTACAGGTTTTGCTAGATTTACATAGGAATGAGGAAACGATGGTGTTTGAGGCTCACGGTGTATCCAGATTTTCATGCTGTGGCACCTTTGATCTGTTCTTCTATCAGTTGTCAGTCAATTTATCCATCTATCAACCCTCATCCCCAGCCAATCGATCAATCGACCAACCAACCAACCAACGAACCAACCAACCAACCAACCAACCAACCAATCAGGCAATCAGTCAATGTTGTCTAGAACAATATTTCCCAACCCGGTTCCTGGAAGCACACCAACAGTACATATTTTGGATGTCTACCTTATCTTATATTTCAGGTTCTGGAGTCTCTACTAACATTCTGAGGAGTTGATTGAGGTGTGTTTGCTTAGAAAGAGGTTAAAAAATGTGTACTGTTGGTGTGCCTTCAGGAACATGGTTGGGAAACACTGCTCTAGACAATTAAATGTTCTTTACAGCAGTGATTCTCCACCCCAGCTCTGTGGACACAATGCTCTGCACATTTTGTGTGTCTTCTTTGTTTAAGACAGCAGATTCAGTGCGCCGGCTTGTTAGCAGAGAACTCCTTGAACCGAACTATGTGTGTCAGATAAAAGACTCACACATAATGTGCAAAGCAATGGGTCCCCAGGACTGGAGAATCACTACTTTACAGAACTTGCTAAGTCTTGCTAAAACTTTTTGGTTTAATTAGAAAGTTAGGGTTGAGAATTCCATGGCATTTATACAAGGCAAACTAATAATAGTAGCAGTAAGACCGTGGTCATTTATTGCTGATTTATTTAGCATGTGTAGTGCAGAAGACAGTGGGAGTCCATCAGTGTGGCAATCAAAGTGTAACCGCTTAACAAAAGACACCACTGCGTTGGCTAATCCAAAGGCCCAACAACCACATTGATCAAAGCCAGTCGGCTTTCTCTGTAAATCCCGCTGCATCCCAGCCAGAGCTCCAAAGCATCTGCTATTGTTCCCTCCAGCGATCATGTGGACACATTGGCTGTAAAGACGCAGATAAAGCGATCTCTCCACACACCATCCGCAAGTGTAATTGAAAACACCCTAAGTGACTCCTACTCCACACACAGGTTCCATCCCTGAAAATGACCACCTCCAAATTATCAGACACAATGCTTCACGACCGACTTTAGTCACCCACAAATCAATATCACCCTCTCCCCCACCGACTTGGAAAGACAAACACAGCTTGGCGACTCCCAAAGGGAATTCGGCGCCGCATTAAACCATTATAGGACGTGTTGACATGTGAAGGGCGACTGCGCTTCTGTCATCAGGTGAAAATGAAGAGAAGAGGCCGTTCGGAGAAAAGCACACACGAAGAGAAACGAACTGCAGATCGAGAGGGATAGAGGGGTAGGGTTGTCGTTAGAGAGTATATTTTATATAAAGATTAAAAATAGTAATGTTTTCGCCTCACAGTAAGAAGGTCGCTGGTTTGAGTCTTGGCTGATGCAGTTGGTGTTTCTGTGTGGAGTCTGCATGTTCTCTTCGTGTTGGCGTGGGTTTCCTCCGGTTTCCCCCACAATCCAAACACTGTTAAAAAAGTTTCTGATCTTTTAGGACCTGCTGTTTTTAAAATGGTGAATCATCAGATCTCTTTGTCCACCCCCTCAGCTGGGCATCTGGCTTGAGTCATAGGCAGATGCTGTAAGGGGAAGACTCGGAATTACATGAAATAATCCCTGAGGTGCCTCAGGGTACAGTAACTGCCCCCCTTTTCTTTTCATTTACACCTTTCCTTTTATTGACCTGAGAAACATAAAGAGGGGATATTGCACATAGGAAAATGCAATTTCAGTTCAATTTACCTTTATTTCCGTAAGCCTTTTCACAATCTAGTGTGTGTCAAAACATGGT
The DNA here is from genome assembly GCF_903798145.1 of Danio aesculapii. Classification (NCBI taxonomy): domain Eukaryota; kingdom Metazoa; phylum Chordata; class Actinopteri; order Cypriniformes; family Danionidae; genus Danio; species Danio aesculapii. The sequence continues at coordinate 4,207,106 of NC_079438.1, read as the reverse complement.
ATGAAGAAAGGAGGTAACAACGTTTTAGATTTTAGAACATATCAGGCAGGCATAGTGGTTGAATACTGACGTAGTCCTAATTAAATTAACAGTGATTCAGTTCAGTATGGTGTAAATGTCACTGTTGAAGGCCGATCCACTTATGAGAATTCATTTCATCTGAATTTAACTTTCCATTACAGGTCAGCCACTGGTAAATATACTACTTAATTCCCTTTTCTCAAGGTCTATTTGATCGTTCTGCGTATTTATACAAATACAAACTAAAGTTAATAAAGGAGCTGTCATTTTCATCAAATAGACTTCATTCCACAAACATTATCCTTTAGAAAATTGCTGTTGCAAAGGTCAGCGGAGCAGTCATACTTCACAGCTCAGCCAAAGAGAAATCCTTTGAATTAAAATGAGTTTCTAAGCCAAACACTGTTCTTCACTTCAGATCGTTTATTAAACGGATGACGACCTTTCAATACGATGCTTAAACAGTTCAAGCCCTTGACTTAAAGTTAGTTTGGTTTCCTTTTTTGAACCTTGATGCCTCTACTTCTAGTTTACGATTATAAAAAGAGTACCAGGTACTCCTATTTCATTCATTCATTCCTTTTCCTTCGGCTTAGTCCCTTTATTCATCAGGGGTTACCACAGCGGAATGAACTGCCAACTATTCCAGCATATGCTTTACACAGCGGATGCTCTTCCAGCTGCAACCCAGTACTGGGAAACACCCATACACACTCATACACTATGGCTAATTAAGCTCATCAATTCCCCTATAGCCCTCAATGACCATTGGCCCAGCTGGGATTCAAACCAGCGACCTTCTTGCTGTGAGACCACAGTGCTAACCACTGATCCACCATGCCGTCCCACCCTTATTTCAACTATTTTTCAATTATTATAGCATAGAAAAATCCTGTTACTATGACATACAGTGACACTGTAGAGAATTATGTGCTTCCAGCTTTATTTCAACACTCTATTTTCTTCCCTGTGGACCAAGCTAGTCCATAAACAAAAGATTTACTGAGTCTTACTGTGAGAGAACTGCGGCAGTCCCAAATCTGAACACCTCAGGGATGAACTGGAACACTGACTGTGTGCCAAAGCCCATCGCCCAACATCAGTGCTCTCGACTGAAAGCAAATCCCCCCAGTCTTCTTCCAACATCTTGTGGAAAGCCTTCCCAGAAGAGAGGAAATGGTTAGGGAGGGCCAACTCTCTGGTAATGCCTATGCTTTTAAAATGAAATGCTTAAGAAGCTCTCAGTAGCTATGCCTACATCCGAAGATGCAAATTTGATTTAGGAATCGCAAAACTGGAGTATCACTGTGTTTTGGAATTATCTAAAATGGTATGATGATGGAATTATTAAAGTTCTCATTTATACTTGCTGAGGAGTTTGTCTTAAAACAAATCTGTCAGCCTGCAACATGGATTTCTTTATAACAAGAAAAGAAAGTGTGTGCTATTAGTGCTAAACCTGTTGACTAGATATCCCAGGCGCACATAGTCTATTTCACTAGAGTTAGGCCTTTCGGAAGGGTAGCCCAGGCACACATAGTCAAGTGCAATAGTGTTAAGCTCTTCTGCAAGGTAGCCCAGGCACACATTGTCTAGGACAATAGTGTTAAGCTCTTCAGCAAGGTAGCCCAGGCACACATAGTCTAGGACAATAATGTTAAGCTCTTCTGCAAGGTAGTCCAGGCACACATAGTCTTGGACAATAGTGTTAAGCTCTTCAGCAAGGTAGCCCAGGCACACACAGTCTAGGACAGTAGTGTTAAGCCATTCGGAAGGGTAGCCCAGGCACACATAGTCTCAGACAGTAGTGTTAAGCTCTTCAGCAAGGTAGCCCCGGCACACATAGTCTAGGACAATAGTGTAAAGCTCTTCAGCAAGGTAGCCCAGGCACACATAGTCTAGGACAATAGTTGTAAGCCATTCGGAAGGGTAGCCCAGGCACACATAGTCTGGGACAATAGTGTTAAGCTCTTCAGCAAGGTAGCCCCGGCACACATAGTCTTTTACAATAGTGTTAAGTAATTTGTCAAGGTATTCCAGGCACACATCGTCTAGTACAGTAGTGTTAAGCCATTCGGAAGGGTAGCCCAGGCACACATAGTTTAGTGTAACAGACCAGCTAGCGAAATGCTATGCAGGTAAACCTCACTCCTCTGACCTCTAAAGGTGCTCTAGCGACAGATGCTAGAGGCCATGATCTTTAGCTTCCTTGTTAGATCAACTGACTCCCATACAAAGAATTGCCGGTTCGATCCCAGCTCAGAGCGGGTTGGGTACAGTAGGACCAATGGGTTACACAAGTAAACATGTGCTGCAATTTGGCACGGTAGCCCAGGCACACATAGTCTAGTACATTAATGTTTAGCCATTCAAGAAGATAGCCCAGACACACCTAGTCTGGTACACTAGTCTTAAGCCGTTTGGGCAAAACTGGAATATCACGTAAAACATTTGCGTTTCCATCCAAAGAGTCAAAGAGAACAAAATTGTAATTACCTGAAAAACATAAATATAAAATATATAAAAGAAAATGTCATTTGCGCAAGTAGAAGAAGCCATTTTGGGCCTCTTTTTCTCATTTAATTAAAATTACTTTAGATTCAAGTGTTATCCCACTCAGTTGTATAAATGTGTTTTTATGCATGTTTTCAAAATGTTTGTGCACGTTAATGTAATATTTCAAAATGTGCGTAAAATAGGTGGATGGAAACAGCTTGTG
>NC_079438.1:4196866-4199366 GCF_903798145.1 Danio aesculapii | reverse complement strand
GTTTCGCTGACTATTTTTAGGTGTAGATTTGTTTTGTTCATTTAAATGTTTCGTTTCGTTTCGTTTTGTTTTGTTTCGTTTCGATGCCTATCTTGGCCAGGTTTAAATTTGTTTAGATTTGTTTTCAGTTTAATTTTTTGTTTTGTTTTGTTTTGTTTCGCTGACTATTTTTAGGTTTAGATTTGTTTTGTTCATTTAAATGTTTTGTTTTGTTTTGTTTTGTTTTGTTTTGTTTTGTTTTTTGTTTTGTTTTGTTTTGTTTTGTTTTGTTTTGTTTTGTTTTGTTTTGTTTTGTTTTGTTTTGTTTTGTTTTGTTTTGTTTTGTTTCGTTTTGTTTTGTTTTGTTTCGTTTTGTTTTGTTTTGTTTCGTTTCGCTGCCTATCTTGGCCAGGTTTAGATTTGTTTAGATTTGTTTTCAGTAAATTTTTTTGTTTTGTTTTTTGTTTTGTTTTGTTTTGTTTTGTTTTGTTTTGTTTTGTTTTGTTTTGTTTTGTTTCGTTTCGTTTCGTTTCGTTTCGTTTCGCTGCCTATCTTGGCCAGGTTTAGATTTGTTTAGATTTGTTTTCAAATTAATTTTTTGTTTCGTTTCGTTTCGTTTCGTTTCATTTCATTTCATTTCGTTTCGTTTCGTTTCGTTTCGTTTCGTTTTGTTTTGTTTTGTTTCGTTTTGTTTTGCTGACTATTTTTAGGTTTAGATTTGTTTTGTTTTGTTTTGTTTTGTTTTGTTTTGTTTTGTTTTGTTTTGTTTTGTTTTGTTTTGTTTTGTTTTGTTTTGTTTTGTTTTGTTTTGTTTTGTTTCGCTTCGTTTTGTTTCGTTTCGCTGCCTATCTTGGCCAGGTTTAGATTTGTTTAGATTTGTTTTCAGTAAATTTTTTTGTTTTGTTTTGTTTTGTTTTGTTTTGTTTTGTTTTGTTTTGTTTTGTTTTGTTTAGTTTCGCTGCCTATCTTGGCCAGGTTTAGATTTGTTTAGATTTGTTTTCAGTTTAATTTTTTGTTTCGTTTCGTTTCGTTTTGTTTCGTTTCGTTTTGTTTTGCTGACTATTTTTAGGTTTAGATTTGTTTTGTTCATTTAATTGTTTTGTTTTGTTTTGTTTTGCTGACTATTTTTAGGTTTAGATTTGTTTTGTTTTGTTTCGTTTCGTTTCGTTTCGTTTCGTTTCGTTTCGTTTCGTTTCGTTTTGTTTTGTTTTGTTTTGTTTTGTTTTGTTTTGTTTTGTTTTGTTTTGTTTTGTTTTGTTTCGTTTCGTTTCGTTTCGTTTCGTTTTTGAATATTCAAATATCTCAGTGTAGTTTGTGCTAGTGCATTTTCTGATATCATCATCCAAAACACCATTTAAGATAAGTGAATATTAGATTTTACTTTTATCTATGTGCTATTGCTCTGCTTAATTGTATTTAACCTTCATGTATTTAAAAATAAGCAGTGTTTCCAGGAGCAACTGGCGTTCAGATGCAACTGTTAACTTCGTGCCTTAACGTGGTTATGTACAGATTTCATACTTGGCTGCTTATACATAGGTCTTATTTAGCTGTTTTAAAAGTGATGTTTCCATCAGTCCATCTGCACATTGCATCAGTGAATAATAAAACATTATAACTTGAATATACGCTATTATTTGCTGCTCGTGTGTTTATGTGAGCAGCCAAGGTGTGTTCTGGATTCCAGTCTTTATATCACAGAAACTTAAAACACTTCCTCAGTCATTCGTCACGCAGTAAGAGCAGGGCATCATTTGAGGCTCTGGCAGGTTGCTTTGTCTTTATAAATCTCTAACAAGCATATAGGCTCCTAATCAGTTTGTTTAATTTAGTATTCTCTCTCATATCTGTTTATATGTTGGTATTTTTCTCGTAGGCATCACGTTATCACTGTGTTTTGGAATTATCTAAAACGACATGACGATGGAATTATTAAGGTTCTCATTTATACATGCTGAGGAGGCGTTTAATTTTTTTCTATCAGCCTGCAACATGAATTCTTTTGTAACAAGGAAAGAAAGTGTGGGTTATCCAGGCACACATAGGACTCTATATTTACGATCAAGGTGCAAAGCACAGGGAGCAAAAGCATTAAGGGCCTATCTGAATCTATTTTTAACCACGGGAAAATCCGCTTTGCGCTGTGGCGCATGGTCTAACAGGGTTGAGCTTATTCTCTTAATGAGTTATAGGTGTGTTTTGAGAATAAACCAATCAGAGTCTCATCTCCCATTCCCTTTAAGAGTTGGGTCGGGCCATGGTGCGTTTGCTATTTACATGACGGACTTTAACAATAATACAGTTAAACAGAGCATCTACAGCACGAGAATGAGAGATGAGCCTCCTCATTCTTTACTTTCACTTTCACTCTCTTCCATGGATAGGGAAACGTGTTGTATGCACAGATATCCATTAGCCTACATAATTAATTTAATTTAGCGCAAAGATTTGTTTCAAAACTATTTCTAAATTCAGGTCTAATTTCCAGCAAACGATTAAATGAACAATAATAATGAAGTGT
>NC_079438.1:4189366-4191866 GCF_903798145.1 Danio aesculapii | reverse complement strand
TTATTATTATTATTATTATTATTATTATTATTATTATTATTATTATTATTATTATTATTATTATTATGGATTTATTATTATTATTATTATTATTATTATTATTATTATTATTATTATTATTATTATTATTATTATTATTATTATGGATTTATTATTATTATTATTATTATTATTATTATTATTATTATTATTATTATTATTATTATTAGTATTATTATTAATGTATTATTATTATTATCATTATAATTAATTTATTATTATTATTATTATTATTATTATTATGGATTTATTATTATTATTATTATTATTATTATTATTATTATTATTATTATTATTATTATTAATTAGGGTTTAGTTTTTAGGTTTATTTTTTATTTATTTATTTTTTGACTTACTTTCACGACTTTAACAGATTCAAACCACTGCAGAAATGTTCTAGCCTATAGGCCCATGTCACATACAGTACAGATAGATGTCTTAGTAAATAGCCTACCATAAATTAAAAGCATGAACCTATACTCTATATTTTTGTTTTCACAAGCTTTAGAGATGTAACGTAAATTCTGCTTTTAAATAATAGGTCACCTATAGCTTTCGTTAGGAGTCACGGCTGCCTTCAGTATGGCATACATTTTATCAAAGTGCACTAAGAAGGGAACACACTTGTCAATATGAAGATCGCTAAAACTGAACTGTAAAAACACTCTGAAAGCAAATTACACTTAAGAGAGATGACCTTAATACTTTATTTTTTATAGCATTCCAGTGTTTAAATGTTGGAACGTTCTAAAGGAATAGGGCTTAGGGGGGATAACTGGGAATAGAACACAACCAGGAACTCTGCTTCTAGGTCTAGTTGCTAGTTTGCGATGCAGTTTGCGAATGTTCGTTGGAACGATGGATTTGGGAAACGCCAAATCAACAAACTATGTTTGTAACGACAGAACTTGCGACCGTAGTAGGCTAACGACGGTTTTTGCAAACACACCCCAGATCGGAGCAGGTCAAGTTTATTTCCCTAAAGCACTACAGAGAATAAGCAATTTGGTGAATTAAATAAGTTGTTAATTAATACTAAAAAACAATTACAGTTAAAACCGTAATTAACATAAACACTGATTAATTAGCATAATTATAATATTATAATATCTATAAATATAATAATATATTTATATATACACAAAAAATGTAAATAGCACACAATATACCACACACTTCCTAATGAATCATTTGTACAAGTTTAAGTGGATCGAACATAAAACATTTGAGTTGTGTAAGAATTTGAGTTTCAACTCATTATAAATAAGTGGTTTGAACAAGCAGCATAAGTCATTTGAATATGACAGTGATAATGTGTATTGTGCACTTTGTTTTTTTTTAGATTAAACAAAGAAAGCAGACAAAAAGTACCCTTATGGTGAGTAGACGTGACAATAAATCAATTTTAATGTCTTTACTGTGTTTAATCAAACTAATGCATCATAGCCGAGCACGGATATTCTTCCTTTAAAACACTAAACAATCTTACTAATCCAGTTCACGCACTAATAGTTTTTATACTTATACTTGTCGCACTATGGTGGTTCTGTAGTACTGTCACCTCACAGCAAGAAGGTCACTGGTTCGAGTCCCCGGCTGTGTGGAGTTTGCATGTTCTCCCCGTGTTGGCGTGGGTTTCCTCCACATGCTCCCCACAGTCCAAACACATGCGCTATAGGGGAATTGATGAACTAATCTGGCCGTAGTGTATGAGTGTGAATGAGTGTGTATGGGTGTTTCCCAGTACTGGGTTGCAGCTGCAAGGGCGTAAATAGTTAAAACATGCTGGAATTAATCAGTCGAAGGGGTGAAGGGGAAATATCTGTATATAATATAATTCATATCGTCACATCACATCTGCCAAGTCGTTTATTTAATGTTTGCTTCAGATCAAAGTTTATAATGCAGCTAATAACCGTTTGAGCGCCACGTTCGTTAATTTCAGAGAATTCATTTTTAAAAACGGCACTATAGGGAAAGTGAAGCAACACTTGTCCCGCTTCTGCTTTTAATGATGCTTGTTATTTGATTCAGGTCCGTGTCGAGCGCGGGGAGATAATCACACACGCTACAGGCTGAGCGAAAAAACCGCCATTCCACTGCTGTCTGTGGAGCCAGATCTTAATTACCTTCTGCACTCTAGACTCTGATTGCAAATGCATGCATCTTGATTGAGACTTACAGGGGGGACTAAACGCTCCCCCCAAAAATCACTCGGGTGTGTTTTCGATTGAGGAAAGTCTATTTTGAAGGGCGCTGATGGCCTTCTGTGAGGCTCCTAAACTTAATATTAGAACAATGCGGTCGGTCGCGCAGCTCTGTTGCTAAGAGACCGAGACACCGATGAAGAACCTTTTCTGACATGCTTCAATATTTACTGTATAACTGAGGGGAGTCGCTGGAAAGCAGATTTGTTTGTTGTTTGTTTGGTTTCATCTCACAGGTCTTTTTGGAAAGCCTT
>NC_079438.1:4171866-4179366 GCF_903798145.1 Danio aesculapii | reverse complement strand
AAGGGCATCCGCTGTGTAAAACTCACTGTATGCTGGAATAGTTGTTGGTTCATTCTGCTGTGGTGACCCCGGATGAATAAAGTTTGACCGTCAACAAAACACTCGTCCGGACTGAGCCCCTCCCCCAGAGAATCATCAGTCTATAACGATCAATGATTGGCTCTTGTACATGAAGGCCGGGATTACTTCGCTAGAGTGGCCATATTGACTGTTACCAAACTATAAGAGTGCCATGACTTGTGTATACTATTGTCTTTGGCTTGACTGATTCACCACCAGTGTAATAGAGCATCAAATTATTAGCTTACCAACAAGCTACCATCAAAACTCCATTCATTTAAGTCTTCAAGCTATTAGCACTGTTCGTGAGCAGTCAAATCTGTTCCAAATTAGTTACCATGTGGTTCCATTTCATAGTTTGCTGCTTTTATAGTCATGAGGTAGAAAGGGAAGCTCGCCACAAGCTAATTTCATTTGGCTTCCCAGCACGTCTCTTACAGTCTATTGAAAGTATTTATCTTTAGTTGTAAAACACAGGATTCCTTAATACCATGTGTGATGTGCCAGGAATTCCAGCTGTGCTCACACACACACAGAAATGCAAAAATACCTCCGCATCGCTAGTGCAATTGTTCCATTTGTCTTTCACAACAGGAATCAATAGACCTTATTCCATTCCCTGCTGGAGCGGAGCATCTCACACAGATACTCAATGTGTGTCTGTCAAATGAATTTTTGATTAGGCCTTTTAGCCTTGCCATCTGGGTACAGTAGTTGAGGAATGTAACATGCCAAGCATTTGAGCTGGTTATAAACGGAGGTCGAAGCCGGCTCCAATTGGGAAGGTCAGCTCTAAATGTTTTGAGATTTGAGCTCTCAGTGGACTCTACAAACCTCCTTAGTTGATTTATTTAATGTCTGGTTCATGACGCAGAGTTCAAACTATTGTGTTTTATAAACATCTACGCCTACCCCAACCCTAAAACTACCCCTTAAGGTCTTTGCATACTTAAAGTGGTCCTTTTTTACAAGATGCAAATGAAGTTTTTGATGTCCCTAAGGAATGTGTGTGGTGTTTCAGCATAAAAATATCATTCAAATTATTTTTACAACTCTTAAAAAAACAGGAAGTCCACTGCACAGAGAGGAAGGAGAGTTCACTTATCAAAGAGCCGTGCCGGATTATCCTGAAATTCAATGTTTCTTTCAGGAAATCAGGGGCATTTTGTTACATTGCTTGTAATACTGCCGCCGAAAACTGTAAACTGTAAAAGTAATTCCTCATTTTTACAGTAAACTACTGTATTTCAGTAATTTGTAGAAATCACGGCCATTTTTAGTTTTTTACAGTTGAAATCACGGCCATTTTTACAGTTTTTTACAGTTGAAATCACGGCCATTTTTACAGTTTTTTACAGTTGAAATCACGGCCATTTTTACAGTTTTTTACAGTTGAAATCACGGCCATTTTTACGGTTTTTTACAGTTGAAATCACGGCCATTTTTACCGTTTTTTACAGTTGAAATCACCGCCATTTTTACGGTTTTTAACAGTTGAAATCACCGCCATTTTTACGGTTTTTTACAGTTGAAATCACCGCCATTTTTACGTTTTTTTACAGTTGAAATCACGGCCATTTTTACCGTTTTTTACAGTTGAAATCACCGCCATTTTTACCGTTTTTTACAGTTGAAATCACGGCCATTTTTACCGTTTTTTACAGTTGAAATCACGGCCATTTTTACCGTTTTTTACAGTTGAAATCACCGCCATTTTTACGGTTTTTTACAGTTGAAATCACGGCCATTTTTACGTTTTTTTACAGTTGAAATCACGGCCATTTTTACCGTTTTTTACAGTTGAAATCACGGCCATTTTTACCGTTTTTTACAGTTGAAATCACGGCCATTTTTACCGTTTTTTAACGTTGAAATCACGGCCATTTTTACCGTTTTTTTACGTTGAAATCATGGCCATTTTTAGTTTTTTACAGTTGAAATCACGGCCATTTTTACAGTTGAAATCACTGCCATTTTTACAGTTTTTTACAGTTGAAATCAGCGCCATTTTTATGGTTTTTTACAGTTGAAATCACCGCCATTTTTACCGTGTTTTACAGTTGAAATCACCGCCATTTTTACCGTTTTTTACAGTTGAAATCACCGCCATTTTTACAGTTTTTTACAATTGAAATCACGGCCATTTTTACCGTTTTTTAACGTTGAAATCATGGCCATTTTTAGTTTTTTATAGTTGAAATCATGGCCATTTTTATAGTTGAAATCACGGCCATTTTTACAGTTTTTTACAGTTGAAATCACCGCCATTTTTACCATTTTTTACAGTTGAAATCACCGCCATTTTTACCGTTTTTTACAGTTGAAATCATGGCCATTTTTACCGTTTTTTACAGTTGAAATCACGGCCATTTTTACAGTTTTTTACAGTTGAAATCACGGCCATTTTTACAATTTTTTACAGTTGAAATCACGGCCATTTTTACAGTTTTTTACAGTTGAAATCACGAACATTTTTACAGTTTTTTACCGTCAAAATCACGGCCATTTTTACAGTTTTTTACAGTTGAAATCACGGCCATTTTTACAGTTTTTTACAGTTGAAATCACGGCCATTTTTACAATTTTTTACAGTTGAAATCACGGCCATTTTTACAGTTTTTTACAGTTGAAATCACGAACATTTTTACAGTTTTTTACCGTCAAAATCACGGCCATTTTTACAGTTTTTTACAGTTGAAATCACGGCCATTTTTACAGTTTTTTACAGTTGAAATCACCGCCATTTTTACCGTTTTTTACAGTTGAAATCACGGCCATTTTTACCGTTTTTTAACGTTGAAATCATGGCCATTTTTAGTTTTTTACAGTTGAAATCACGGCCATTTTTACAGTTGAAATCACTGCCATTTTTACAGTTTTTTACAGTTGAAATCAGCGCCATTTTTATGGTTTTTTACAGTTGAAATCACCGCCATTTTTACCGTGTTTTACAGTTGAAATCACCGCCATTTTTACCGTTTTTTACAGTTGAAATCACCGCCATTTTTACCGTTTTTTTACAATTGAAATCACGGCCATTTTTACCGTTTTTTAACGTTGAAATCACGGCCATTTTTAGTTTTTTATAGTTGAAATCATGGCCATTTTTACAGTTGAAATCACGGCCATTTTTACAGTTTTTTACAGTTGAAATCACCGCCATTTTTACCGTTTTTTTACAGTTGAAATCACCGCCATTTTTACCGTTTTTTACAGTTGAAATCATGGCCATTTTTACCGTTTTTTACAGTTGAAATCACGGCCATTTTTACAGTTTTTTACAGTTGAAATCACGGCCATTTTTACAATTTTTTACAGTTGAAATCACTGCCATTTTTACTGTTTTTTACAGTTGAAATCACGAACATTTTTACAGTTTTTTACCGTCAAAATCACGGCCATTTTTACAGTTTTTTACAGTTGAAATCACGGCCATTTTTACAGTTTTTTACAGTTGAAATCACGGCCATTTTTACAGTTTTTTACAGTTGAAATCATGGCCATTTTTACAATTTTTTACAGTTGAAATCATGGCCATTTTTACAGTTAAAGTTACAGTACAAAAGAGACGTAAGGTAAATTCTGCTTTTAAATAATAGGTCGTCTATAGCTTTTGTCATGAGCCTGGCTGTGTTCAAAATGGCGCAAATGTTTTCTAAGTGCACTAAGAAGGTAACACACTTTTAAAAATACTTTGAAAGCAAATTACACCTAAGAGAGATGACTTTACTGTTTTATTTTTCAAATCATTCCAAGTTTAAATGTTGGACCGTTTGAAAAGAATAGGGCTTAGGGGGGATAACTGGGAATAGAACACATCCAGGAACTCTGCTTCTAACTACAGCTCTAGAGGTCTAGTTGCTAGTTTGTGACGTGGTTTATATGTTTGTTGGAACGATGGATTTGGGAAATGCCAAATCAACGAACTATGTTTGTAACGACAGAACTTACTACCGTAGTAGGCTGACATTGTTTTTCCGAAACACACCCCTTATTCGTTTTGTTTTTGAGGGACGAATGTTTTCAGAGGCAGTGTGTAAATGTGATTGAACTATTTTTTAACACAAAAAATGTTGAACTCCAATGAGTTCAGGAAACTTTACAGTAGCCTATTGTGTTTATTAACATCTATACCTACTCCATCCCTAAATCTACCCTTTACAATAATCTATTATTATTCATGAGACGCCCATTCAGAGTTATAAAAATCAACATGAAGTGGTTTTAAATTCATTCATTTATTTTCCTTCGGCTTAGTTCCTTATTTATCAGGGGTCACCACAGCGGAATGAACCGCCAACTATTCCAGCATATGTTTTACACAGGATGCCTTTCAAGCTGCAACCCAGTACCGGGAAACACCCATACACACTCATTCACATACACACTCATACACTACGGCCAGTTTAGTTCATCAATTCCCCTAGAGGGCATGTGTACTGTGGGGGAAACCGGAGCACCCGGAGGAAACCCACGCCAACACCGGGAGAACATGCAAACTCATAGAAATGCTAACTGACCCAGCCGGGACTCAACCCAGTGATCTTCTTGCTGTGAGGCCACAGTGCTACCCACTGAGCCACCGTGCTGCCCTGGTTTTAAATTTGCAAAGTAAACAAAAATTAAATGATCGTTCCTTATGGTATCAATCTGGCAACCTGTGTGTGTGTGTGTGTGTGTGTCAGTCTGAGAAGGAGGGATCTGGGTGAAACAAAAAACATTTTAACATCGCAATACCTAGTTTAACCACTTGGTGTCAAACCTACATACTGCATAATTGACGAGCTTTTGATCATCCTTGCTATTTTATGCTAATTACCAAAGTTACAGTCTTTGCAGCGCAAAATTGACCAAATTTTAGTCCGTTGTGACATGTTCAGGTTTGAATCAGTCACAAACAGAGAGGTAAAGAGTGCACACACACACACACGAGAGATTGTGTGTGCGTGACTGTGCATAAATTCCATGAGCATATCTAATAGCTCATAGTAACATGTGTTAGCTACCACTTCGCAAATACCAAGCTTTTTCGGAAGTTGATCGATCTCCATCAGCTCCTTACTATGAGTTAACTCATTAAATATGAGGGCAGCACCTTTATTTTGAACTGTGATCAAAACTACATGTGCATTACATGATTTTATTGGAGACTCTCCAGCCAATCAGAGTCAAGAACTTGAAGAGACCTTTGAATATTATCATTTTCTAAATTAAAGTGAATAAACTATGATAAAATGCTGAAATTGGTGTTGAAATAGTCTAATTGTGTAGTTTTTATTTGACTGTACGTACCTCTAGCTGTCTAGAGATCCCAAACGAGCAAACACTGGGCTCATTTCTACAGATAGTGTTGTCTCAGGTCTGCTAAATGCTCCAGTTTCACACGTGCACTCATGCTGCCCTAATAACCTGCTTTCCTAAAACATTCTCGCCCTGCAGGAGTCTGTGCTGATGCAATTCTGTGGCAACAAACTGGACAAGAAGGACTTCTTTGGCAAATCGGATCCGTTCCTAATGTTTTATCGCAGCAATGAGGACGGAACGTGAGTAACACACACACACACACACACACACACACACACACACACACATACAGACACAAGCAGATTCTCATCAGCTTCACCCACTTCAATCTCATCTCTCGACTCCATGTTGAGGAAATAGCTTCGCATTGGATTCCTTTAGGATAACACCCATAGTCCTGTGCACCTGGATCAGCAGGGGTTCTCTTGAAATGGAACAAGTCACATCTTATCTGAGTGATTCTGCTCCTCGGTAATCCTCAGATTCCTCCACTCAAAGACAAAGGCCTTATTCGGCTTTAGGAGATCTCAGAATGTGTGAATGGCAGGCCCTTTAACATTTAATCCAGTCATACTAGTGTCAATGTTCATGCTGCTAGTACCTTTAAATTCGATTCTGCTATATTCTTGAGCACTTATACTTATCGCCAGTTCTTATTCTTTATAAATGAGTGCTTATTTATTATATGCTTGTTCCACTTGACTTCAAATAATCGCAGTTTTGGTTAGTTAAATAATTTGTATAGTGATATATTTATATTATTAGTCCCCCTTAAGAAATTATTATTTTTTCATTATGTACAGAATAAACCACTGTTGTCCAATGACTTGCCTAATAACCCTATCTTGCCTAATTAAATTACACTACAAAAAATGCCTTTCTTACTTGACTTTTTAGTCTTGTTTCTAGAGCAAATATCAAAACATTCTGGAATCGAGAAGAATTTTCTAGACAAGCAAAACATCTTGTCTTGTTTTCAGAAATAATATGCAAAAATTAAGTGAGTTTTACATTTAAATCAAGCAAAATAATCAACCCAGGCTCATTCCGAAAACGTAGTCCCGGGGACGTTTCTGAAGACCGCGAAATACGTCCCGGGAGGTACGTATTTTTGCAGTTTTTGGTTTTCGCTAATCTGCGAGAGGCCGCTGTGTGCGCTTTTTCGCTTCTCAAATGTCTCCCGCGCCGTTCTCGCGTAAACCCGCCAGAGGCCGCCGTCGAACGACCGGCTGTCTGTCCGACTGGCTGGATGATTGGCCGGCCGACCCACCCTCCTCCTTCCCCTGAACCCAACCAATTTTTCCGATTGACCCGCCCATCTGCCCGCTTACTTCCCTGAACCCAACCAACAATTTACAAAAGCAGTCCAGAAAAACTAAAGCCGGGAAAAGAAGTCGACGGCACTTCTGGACACTGTTAACATAGGGCTTCCTTTTGGCGCAGTGCAGTTTAACTGGAATTTGTGGATGTAACTACGTTTTGTGGTACCTGACAAAGGTTTGCCGCAATATTTCCAAGCCCATGTGGTGAGATGGCTTAGAGATGAATGACGATTCCTGATTCAGCACCGCTTGAGGGATCTGAGACCACAGTTGCTCAGCTTAGGCTTGTGTCCTTGTCCTTTACGCACTGAAATTTCTCCAGATTCCTTGAATCCTTTAATGTTGAAGGTGAATATCCAAATGTCTTCCTCTCTTTCTTTGAGGAACGTTGTTTTTAAACATTTCAATCATTTTCTCATGTATTTTTCGGCAAACTGGTGATCCTCGCCCAGAGGACTGCATCTTTATTGGACGCTGCTATTGTAATAATTACAATCACCTGTTGACATCACCTGTTTCAAATCACATCATTATTGAACTAATTCAACTGATTACTGCCCTAAATTACTCCTGTCCCAACGTTTCTGAAATGTGTCGCAAGAACCAAAATTAGACTGTTTATTAAAAAAAAGCAATACAAAATAATGAGGAACACATGAAATAATGTTTGTTTTATTGTCTGCAATGAAATACAAGTCAAAGTGTATCGAGAAATCACTACTTTATTTTTATATTTGCGTTATCCATACTCTTCCAACTCCCAACGTTTTCTGATTTGGGGTTGTAGTCCCCAGCTACAGTAAGTAACTAGGCA